>NC_065591.1:41598564-41888039 GCF_024542745.1 Macaca thibetana thibetana | reverse complement strand
TTGCTCCGCCCCCCCCCAAGTCTTTTCTATTGTGAATAGTGCAGTAATAAACATATGTGTGTATGTCTTGATAGCAGCATGATTTGTAATCTTTTGGGTATATACTCACTAATGGGATGGCTGGGTCAAATGGCATTTCTAGTTCTAGATCCTGGAGGAATCGCCACACTGTCTTCCACAATGGTTGAACTGCTTTACAGTCCCACCAGCAGTGTAAAAGTGTTCCTATTTCTCCACATCCTCTATAGCATCTGTTGTTTTCTGACTTTTTAATGATCGCCATTCTAACTGGTGTGAGATGGTATCTCATTGTGGTTTTGATTTGCATTTCTCTGATAGCCAGTGATGATGAGCATTTTATCATGTGTCTGTTGGCTGCATAGATGTCTTCTTTTAAGAAGTGTCTATTCATATTCTTCACCCATTTTTTGATGGGGTAGTTTGTTTCTTTTCTTGTAAATTTGTTTGGGTTCTTTGTAGATTCTGGATATTAGCCCTTGGTCAGATGAGTAGACTGCAAATATCTTCTCCCATTCTGTAGGTTGCATGATCACTCTGATGGTAATCACTTGCTGTGCAGAAACTCTTCAGTTTAATTAGATCCCATTTGTCTATTTTTGCTTTTGTTGCCATTGCTTTTGGTGTTTTAGATATGAAGCCCTTGCCCATGCCTGTGTCCTGAATGGTATTGCCTAGGTTTTCTTCTAGGATTTTTATGGTTTTAGGTCTAACACTTAAGTCTTAATCCATCTTGAATTAATTTTTGTATAAGGTGAAAGGAAGTGATCCAGTTTCAGCTTTCTACATATGGCTAACAGTTTTCCCAGCACCATTTATTAAATAGGGAATTATTTCCCTATTTCTTGTTTTTGTCAGGTTTGTCAAAGATCAGATGGCTGTACATGTGTGGTATTATTTCTGAGGGCTCTGTTCTGTTCCATTGGTCTACATCTCTGTTTTGGTACCAGTACCATGCTGTTTTGGTTACTGCAGCCTTGTAGTATAGTTTAAAGTAAGGTAGCGTGATGCCTCCAGCTTTTTTCTTTTGGCTTAGTATTGTCTTGGTAATGCAGGCTCTTTTTTGGTTCCATATGAACTTTAAAGTAATTTTTTCCAGTTCTGTGAAGAAAGTCATTGGTAGCTTCTTGGGGATGGCATTGAATCTTCAAATTAACTTGGGCAGTATAGCCATTTTCATGATATTGATTCTTCCTATCCATGAGCATGGGATGTTCTTCCATTTGTATGTGTCCGCTTATTTCATTGAGCAGTGGTTTGTAGTTCTCCTTGAAGAAGTCCTTCACATCCCTTGTAAGTTGGATTCCCAGGTAATTTATTCTCTTTGTAACAATTGTGAATGGGATTTCCCTCATGATTTGGCTCTCTGTTTGTCTGTTATTGGTGTACAAGAATGCTTGTGATTTTTGCACATTGATTTTGTATCCTGAGGCTTTCCTGAAGTTGCTTATCACCTTAAGGAGATTTTGGGCTGAGATGATGGGGTTTTCTAAATATACAATCATGTCATCTGCAAACAGGGACAATTGGACTTCCTCTTTTCCTAGTTGAATACCCTTTATTTCTTTCTCTTGCCTGATTGCCCTGGCCAGAACTTCCAACACTATGTTGAATAGGAGTGGTGACAGAGGGCATCCCTGTCTTGTGCCAGTTTTCAAAGAGAATGCTTCCACTTTTTGTCCATTCAGTATGATATTGGCTGTGGGTTTGTCATAAATATCTCTTATTATTTTGAGATACGTCCCATCAATACTGAATTTATTGAGAGTTTTTAACATGAAGGACTGTTGAATTTTGTCAAAGCCTTTTCTGTATCTATTGAGATAATCATGTGGTTTTTGTCTTTGGTTCTCTTTATATGCTGGATTACATTTATTGATTTGCATATGTTGAACCAGCCTTGCATCGCAGGGATGAAGCCCTCTTGATCATGGTGGATAAGCTTTTTGATGTGCTGCTGGATTCGGTTTGCCAGTATTTTATTGAGGATTTTTGCATCGATGTTCATCAGGGATATTGGTCTAAAATTCTCTTTTTTTGTTGTGTCTCTGCCAGGCTTTGGTATCAGGATGATGTTGGCCTCATAAAATGAGTTAGGGAGGATTCCCTCTTTTCCTATTGATTGGAATAGTTTCAGAAGGAATGGTACCAGCTCCTCCTTCTACCTCTGGTAGAATTCAGCTGTGAATCCGTCTGGTCCTGGACTTTTTTTGGTTGGTAGGCTATTAATTATTGCCTCAAGTTCAGAGCCTGCTATTGGTCTATTCAGGGATTCAACTTCTTCCTCGTTTAGTCTTGGGAGGGTGTATGTGTCCAGGAATTTATCCATTTCTTCTAGATTTTCTAGTTTATTTGCATAGAGGTGTTTATAGTATTCTCTGATGGTAGTTTGTATTTCTGAGGGATTGGTGGTGATATCCCCTTTATCATTTCTTATTGCATCTATTTGATTCTTCTCTCTTTTTTTCTTTATTAGTCTTACTAGTGCTCTATCAGTTTTGTTGATCTTTTCAAAAAACCAGCTCCTGGATTCATTGACTTTTTGAAGGGTTTTTTGTCTCCACCTCCTTCAGTTCTGTTCTGATCTTAGTTATTTCTTGCCTTCTGCTAGCTTTTGAATGTGTCTGCTCTTGCTTCTCTAGTTCTTTTAAACGTGATGTTAGGGTGTCAATTTTAGATCTTTCCTGCTTTCTCTTGTGGGCATTTAGTGCTATAAATTTCCCTTTACATGCTGCTTTAAATGTGTCCCAGAGATTCTGGTATGTTGTGTCTTTCTTCTCATTGGTTTCAAAGAACATCTGTATTTTGCCTTCATTTTGTTATGTACCCAGTAGTCATTCAGGAGCCGGTTGTTCAGTTTCCATGCAGTTGAGCAGTTTTGAGTGAGTTTCTTAATCCTGAATTCTAGTTTGATTGCACTGTGATCTGAGAGACAGTTTGTTAGAATTTCTGTTCTTTTACATTTGCTGAGGAGTGCTTTACTTCCAACTATATGGTCAATTTAAGTGTGATGTGGTGCTGAGAAGAATGTATATTCTGTTGATTTGGAGTGGAGAGTTCTGTAGATATCTATTAGGTCTGCTTGGTGCAGAACTGAGTTCAAGTTCTGGATATCCTTCTTAACTTTGTGTCTCATTGATCTGTCTAATGTTGACAGTGGGGTGTTAAAGTCTCCCATTATTATTGTGTGGGAGTCTAAGTCTCTTTGTAAGTCTCTAAGGACTTGCTTTATGAATCTGGGTGCTCGTGTATTGGGCGCATATATATTTAGGATATTTAGCTCTTCTTGTTGAATTGATCTCTTTATCACTATGTAATGGCCTTCTTTGTCTCTTTTGATCTTTGATGGTTTAAAGTCTGTTTTGTCAGATACTAGGATTGCAACCCCTCCCTTTTCTTGTTTTCCATTTGCTTGATAGATCTTCCTCCATCCCTTTATTTTGAGCCAATGTGTGTCTCTGCACGTGAGATGGGTCTCCTGAATACAGCACACTGATGATTCTTGACTTTTTATCCAATGGGCCAGTCTGTGTCTTTTAATTGGAGCACTTAGCCCATTTACATTTAAGGTTAATATTGTTTTGTGTGAATTTGATCCTGTCATTATGGCGTTAGCTGGTTATTTTGCTCATTAGTTGATGCAGTTTCTTCCTAGCATTGATGGACTTAACATTTTGGCATGTTTTTGCAATGGCTGGTACCGGTTGTTCCTTTCCATGTTTAGTTCTTCCCTCAGGAGCTCTTGTAGGGCAGACCTAGTGGTGACAAAATCTCTCAGTATTTGCTTGTCTGTAAAGAATTTTATTTCTCCTTCACTTATGAAACTTAGTTTGGCTGGGTATGAAATTCTGGGTTGAAAATTCTTTTCTCTAAGACTGTTGAATATTGGCCCCCATTCTCTTCTGGCTTGTAGAGTTTCTGCTGAGAGATCCACTGTTAGTCGATGGGCTTCCCTTTGTGGGTAATCTGACCTTTCTCTCTGACTGCCCTTAACATTTTTCCCTTCATTTCAACTTTGTTGAATCTCTTAATTATGTGTCTTGGAGTTGCTCTTCTCGAGGAGTATCTTTCTGGCATTCTCCGTGTTTCCTGAATTTGAATGTTGGCCTGCCTTGCTAGGTTGGTGAAGTCCTCCTGGATAATATCCTGCAGAGTGTTTTCCAACTTGATTCCATTCTCCCCATCACTTTCAGGTACACCAATCAGACATAGATTTGGTGTTTTCACATAGTCCCATGTTTCTTGGAGGCTTTGTTCCTTTTTTTATTCTTTTTTCTCTAAACTTATCTTCTCACTTCATTTCATTCATTTGATCTTCAATCACTGATACCCTTTCTTCCAGTTGATGGAATCGATTACTGAAGCTTGTGGATTCCTCACGTAGTTCTTGTGGCATGGTTTTCAGCTCCATCAGGTCATATAAGGACTTCTCTACATTGGTTATTCTAGCTAGCCATTCATCTAATTTTTTTTCAAGTTTTTTAGCTTCTTTGCTATAGGTTCGAACTTCCTCCTTTAGCTTGGACTGTGATCGTCTGTAGCCTTCTTCTCTCAACTCGTCAAAGTCATTCTCTGTCCAGCTTTTTTCTGTTGCTGGTGAGGAGCTGCTTTCCTTTGCAATGGGAGAGGCACTCTGATTTTTAGAGTTTTCAGCTTTTCTGCTTTGTTTTTTCCCCATCTTTGTGGTTTTATCTACCTTTGGTCTTTGATGATGGTGACATACACATGGGTTTTTGGTGGAGATGTTCTTTCTGTTTGTTAGTTTTCCTTCTAACAGTCAGGACCCTCAGCTGCAGGTATGTTGGAGTTTGCTGGAGGTACACTCCAGACCCTGTTTGCCTGGGTATTAGCAGCGGAGCCTGCAGAACAGTGAATATTGCTGAATAGCAAATGTTGCTGCCTGATCGTTCCTCTGGAAGCTTTGTCTCAGAGGAGTATCCAGCCGTGTGAGGTGTCAGTCTGCCCCTACTGGGGGGCGCCTCCCAGTTAGGCTACTGGAGGGTCAGGGACCCCCTTGAGGAGGCAGTCTGTCCATTCTCAGATCTCAAACTCAGTGCTGGGAGAACCACTATTCTCTTCAAAGCTGTCAGACAGGGACATTTAAATCTGCAGAGGTTTCTGCTGCCTTTTGTTCAGCTATGCCCTGTCCCCAGAGGTGGAGTCTACAGAGGCAGGCAGGCCTCCTTGAGCTGCAGTGGGCTCCACCCAGTTCGAGCTTCCTGGTCACTTTGTTTACCTACTCAAGCCTCAACAATGGTGGGTGCCCCTCCCCCAGTCTCACTGCCACTTTGTAGTTAGATCTCAGACTGCAGTGCTAGCAATGAGAGAGGCCCCATGGGAGTGGGACCCTCCGAGCCATGTGCTGGATATAATCTCCTCATGTGCCATTTGCTAAGACCCTTGGAAAAGCGCGGTATTAGGGTGAGAGTGACCCCATTTTCCAGGTGCTGTCTGTCACGGCTTCCCTAGGCTAGGAAAGGGAATTTCCCGACCCCTTGCACTTCCCAGGTGAGAGAATGCCTCGCCCTGCTTCGGCTCTAGCTTGGTGGGCTGCACCCACTGTCCTGCACCCACTGTTCGGCACGCCCCAGTGAAATGAACCCGGTACCTCAGTTGGAAATGTAGAAATCAATTGTCTTCTGCGTCGCTCATGCTGGGAACTGTAGACTGGAGCTGTTCCTATTCGGCCATCTTGGAACTACCTCTGCAAGTTTTTCTTAAGGCAAATGCTCTGAGAAAAAGAGAGGTCTTGAGCCTATAGTCAGGAAGAAACCTGTCTAAAGTGCAGTCAAATTAAGGGGAATGTGAAGACACTCTTGGCCAATTCCTAGGAATGAACATCCAAAGATATGCTTTCCTAGTTTTCCCTTAAGAAATGGTCAAAGTAGTGTGAAGACTTGTTCAGATTTGTTCCCCCATTGAATGTGTAACCCTAGGACATTAAACATCTCTAAGACTCATTGGCAAAATACTGATATTAATCTATATTTTCTTTGGTGTGATTGTAATGATCAAAAGAAATAATGTGTGAAAAGTTTTTGGCATATCATATTGAATTTCTAGAGATGCCACAACAAAATAGTAAGTATTGACGGTCTTAAATAACAGCCTGTGTGTGGTATTTAATCCCTTAAGAAATAAATTTATTTTATCACAATTTTGGGGGTTGGATATCCAAAATCAAGGTGCCCCCAACATTGGATTCTGATAGACCTTTCTTCCTAACTTGCAAATAGCTACTTTCTGACTGCTGTGTCCTCATGACTTTTCCTCCGAATAAAGGCACTCAGTGTCACTTATTCTTATATGCACACCAGTCCTACTGGATAATGGCTCCATCTTATAACCTCATTTAATTGTAATTACCTCATTAAAGGTCCTATCTCCAAATAAGGGTTAAGGCTTCAAACCCATGAATTTTGTGGAGACATAATTTAGACCATAACACTTAGTTTCTGGATCATAGTAAGAAACCAGTATCTAGAATCTATTATTATTCACAAACATACAATAACTGGAAATTCCGAATAAAAGATACCCCTAAGTTATGTGTCAAGGAGGCTTGAGGAGCACAAAATAGAAGGTCTTTGGAGGCAAACAGCTCTATTCTAAAAGTAGATATAACTTATTATAACTTAGAGAGGGAGGCATTTCAGGGACCACAAAGTTGAAAAATGGAAATGTTCTGATGAAAATTATTTTGAGAATCCAACTTATTTCTTATTTCTCCTATATTTTGAGACCATCTTACCTGGAACCTTAGAGTAATTCATAGGATTTTCAAAGCCTTTGAAAAGTAAAGTTGAACAATCTTTTTAGTCACTGTTCAGTCTCATAGCAGGATCATGGTATTTTCAACTGTTTGAGAATAAATCAGTAAAACAAACTACATGCTAAACTTCCAGTCACTGATGAGTTTAATGCAAAATTAGAAAGTTAAATATATGCCCACTCCTTCATTCACACTGATCTAGTGTATTCAGTAACCTCTGCCTGAACTCATACTGAGACAGAGCCATTCAGCAGTTTTTGATGGTAACATAATGTCACAGATGTGATTGGCTTTGTAATCTTTGTCAAATTAATAGTGTGCAAACATTGCAGAATAATACAATGTAACACAGAGTCAATGATGCATGTGCTGTATGTTGTATTAGGTGGGAGGATACCTCAAAACTCCTTTACAATCATAGCCCAACAAACACTTGTGAGAAAACCTGCAATGAGAGGCTAGAGGGGTGGGGGTTGTGGGATTCTTACTTTCAGAATATCAAGTATTTATATAAAAAGGGGGTAGAGGAAATGCCTTGATCTGTTCACTGCTTCTCAGATTTCATTCCTGAAAATTCTTCCTTACAATGAAAGGAAATAAAATGAGGTGGGGAAGAATAAGAATGGGAAGTAAGACCAAAAAGGTTGAAAAAATAGTTGTGGTTTTCTGAAACAAAATTAAGTTCATGAAATATCAGGACTCCTGACAGTTTCATTTCGAACATCTTCTGGTATTGTTTATCCCATTAGCTAAATGAATTAAGCACTTCAATTAAAAGTCTCCTGACTGCTTATCAATCAACATGATTTTCAGAGTGCTTAAATTAATCTCTAAGGAAACATCAAATTTGATTAATACTGTTACTTGGCCCATTCACATACACACACGCCCAGGACACATCACATGCACACACACACACATACTAATTACAAATATCATTACTTTGGTCTCCTAAAGTTAACTCTCACTCTCAGACATTATATAAAGCATTTTCCATATTCTTTTTCTTTAAAAGTCACAACTTTATGACATACATATGTAATATTATATACTTAATTTTATAAATGAGGAAACTGAGACTTACTATGTCTCTTACTTGACTGTAGTCCCCAGATTAATGAATGGAAGATTTACTATTTTAGTCTATTTCTGTCTAATTTGAAAACTACTACTGGTAGAAAAGAATTTCATTATGAAGAGTCTTGAGTCAGATGGAGTATTTTTGAATTTTGAATACAGCAATTAGTATAAAAATGTTTGCATGTTAGTTTGTTTCAGTGTCGCCTTCTGTAATATGAATATAAAATATTTTGTACCTAAAAGAAATGTTGTGACAACCAAATGAATAAATGCAAGTAATGTACTCAGAAGAGTGCCTGGAATGTAGCACCATTTAGTAAATGTTAGTCTTGAAGATGATGATGATGAGGAGGAGGAGGATGGTGATGACTGAAGATAATAACAATGATTCATATTGCCTCTGGTGAGAAAACAGCTTTCTACACACTGGGTGATGCTTCTATCTCTTTATGAAAACACGTTTTTCTGAAAGACAATGATATATGTAAAATGGGAAGGCTTGCTTCAGCTAAAGCAATCTATTGAACCTATCCGATCTGTACTTTCTGCATTGCCATTACTACTTTGACCACCTTTGACTACAATTCGTAGAATAATTCCTACAGGAAAATGTATATGATATCCCCTGCTGAAACTGAAAATACAGATTATTTATCGTACTCTAGGAAACTTTATGTCTTATTTTCTAATGGAGTTTAGGGACTGGGCATCCAGTAGCTGGCAGAAGGGATATACCCAGGTTCCTATAGCTTATTAGCATGACTTTCAGAGGAAAGGTATGTTCTTTCCATCCAAAGACTCCAAATTCATTCTCTGTCATGCATTCTGCTTTTATACTCACCTTCAATGTGGATGGGAAGTTACAGGACTCCTTATACCACACTTAGTCTAAATTGTCTGCCAAGTTATTCAGAGTAGTTAAATAAACCCTGACTTTAAACACAGAACCTAGCTAAAACCCACAATTTTTCAGAAATTTTTAAAGCACCTTTCTGTTTCAGTGGTTATCAGTGCCAAGAAAAATATCTTTTTAAAAACAAAGATACTCAATTTTAGAATATTTATTCTGTTTCCAGATACCCTCTTTATATTGTGTTTGACCTAATATCAGGTAGAGACAGGGTTTGTCTTCACAAATGATAGCATTAAAACACTTAACATTAATAAATGGAGAAAAGGTGCAATTCAATAGCATTTTACCAAATTTTCTCAAATTTTACCAAAACTATCATTACTGACTTACTAGCAAATGTTTAAGAGGAATTGGTAAACAGAGCTATTTCAGGTTCCTAAGCTATTTCAGGTTCTTTTTGTAGATTTTATGGAGTGAATTTTAGAAGATTATTTTTTATGCTGGCAACATGTAATTTAGAAACTAAGCATAATTAAGACACTCGATGATCAGAACTGAAATAAGCTATGAATAGGCAGGAGCATTTTCACTATATGAAACAGGCTTACTGGGAGGATGATGGGTTTGAGGTTAGCAACTTATGTATGATATGAATGAAAAGCAGGCCATTGCAAAAGCTGTTATAGAAAACTGTAGTTCCTCAGTCACTTGTAACTCACAGAAGTTAAGCTAAATTTTACCACAAGTAAATCTAATCCATCAGAATTAATCAAACGCTGATTTCAAGCCAAGCATGCTAGTTAGGATTAACCCGAGTTTCCCTTCACTATCTCTTTTCAACTCTCTCTCTCTCCTTCTCTGTCTCATGCACTGACACACACATGCACACACACCAAAAAGTTTTGCTTATTTCAAAATTAACCTGTAATAGTAACTGATGTGCTATTTTATAAACAATGTATATCAATTGAAAAAGTGAATTACAAAAGGTTAGAGGGTAGTAGTCTAATAACATCAAACAAAAAGACAAAACGTTTCTGAGTGGTAGAGAACATCACTAAAGTAGTACATGGGTGTCAGGTTATTTAAAAGGACAAATGCAATTAACCTTGCAAGAGTGGAACTTAGTTTAAATTTGGTGTTTTTCTAAGGTCTTAAGAGTATCTACTAAGAGATATCTTATTCTTAGAAACTATGGTCATGCTTGCTAATCAACTTTCTTCACTAGATTGAACCCAAAATGAAATCTGGCTGAATTGAAAATTAAAACTTGTAGTCACAGACCAAGTTATGGTACATTAGAGAAAATACAAAATAATTTGTTTCAATGTCTGAAGACAAGGCCAGGGTTGATGGAAGGAAATGGAAGCCTGGAGGACCATTATGTCAGTAAAGCAAGGGACTTGGATCATTAACTGTTCACAGTTAACAAAATAAGGTTGTAATCACTATATTTCAAAGCTGTCTATAGCAACAAAATCATGTTGGGATTAACAGGATATAAATTGTGTAGCATTTAATATTAAAATTACTTGGAGAAGAGAATTGATTATATTATCTCAATACAGTTTAGTATTCTGCATTTTTCTATGTTTTCACTAACTAAATTCAAGCATTGAAGTCCAAATTACATAAGAAAACTTCATTTGCAGAGGAGAGGGGTGTAAACATACTAAGATCCTGAAAAACAAACAACAAAAAAAGCAATTGGGAGGTGTGGAACGTGATCAAACTTTACTTTCTCAAGTATTGATTTCTGGTTGTTGCCACTATCTAAGTCTAAGAACTGTGCTAAGTCACAGATTCTCCAAGCTTTACTTTTTCGATTGTCAACTGTGAGCAATAAATTTTTCCTCAAACAATTGTAATGAGAGCTATATATGAAAAAAGATGTAAAGACTCCATAGTCATAACTTATTACTCTAGTTATTTTGATTCATATCACTATTATTTTTATGCTGTATATGTCAGCTAGAATTGATGAATAATTGGGGATACTTATAAGTATAAAAGTAAACACAATACCACTGATCTTATACTAATTGTTTCCCAAGATAATAAGAGAATAAAACACCAACAATTGAGAAAAAAGAAAACTTTAAAAAATCACTCTGCAGATTGGAGACAAGTTTTATGTAGCAGAAGATAATGATAAATAGTAGGAAATAGCATCACTATTTTTGTGAAATGCTTGTTTTTGTCACCAAGATGTGTGTGTGTGTGCGTGCATATGTGTGTGTGGTCACAAGGTCACAAGATAATGGTCCAGACACAATATGTGTAGACTTTTGTGGACAAAATAGGAATACTCGAGAGAGAACAGGGCTGGGTGTCTGAAGAACTAAATTCTAGGTTTATTTTATACATGAATTTGAGCAATAGTTACCCTCACACTGTCCAAAATCTTCAATGACAAAAATGAGAAAATTAACCATGACAAATAATCTCAAAAAATCATTAGAATTTTAAAATTCTGGGATATTACAAAACTGCTTCTAAACTAACACTAGATTCGTATAAAGGCATTTTTGTTATCCCATCTTATTACTAATATGATGTCAGACATTCTGTAGGTCAAAGGGTACTTTGGATATCCATCCTTTTGATTCTTGAAAGACTTCTCAGAAAGGTAGAACAAAGAATACAATTTCTATTTTGTAGATTAAGAAATTAAACAAAATTAATCTAACAATAGGATGACATACTGTATTGTTGTAAATTTGGTGTTCTAAGTTGTTCATAATCATTTTATACTGCTAAAGTGCCTGCTTCATTCTCAAATGATGCATTTCAAAATATTTGTCGCTATTTAGCTAAAGCAAGTAGAGCACAAAGGATCTGATATTGGAGGTTTGCATTTCATTAAAGCTTGTTGTTTCTCTTAAATCCATTTTCACGGGCTCAATTCCAGCCATTCTGAATATATACACTATTGGGCAGTATCACAATCAACTGAAAAAGGCAAATAATTCTATGCACATTCAACTACTACTGTAAAAACAAACTCAATATGTGCAGCTGTTTGGATCAGAATTTTTATCTTCATACCAGAAGGTCAATTGGAATGCAAGCATCTACCCCCGTCTTTTGACTTCTGCTGGATCTAAATTTAATGATGCCTTCTTCTCCTACTCTCTGTAGGATAATAAAGGGGATCTGACAAGGCTAACAGAGCCAGGCTCCCTGGTAAGACTTTTGAACTTTTATTTACTAACCAGTGAAAAACTTGACATTTGATCAGCATTGTTATCAGGGGACCACTACTTCCCATAAAAACTCCGAGACCAGCCGGGCGCGGTGGCTCACGCCTGTAATCCCAGCACTTTGGGAGGCCGAGGCGGGCGGATCACAAGGTCAGGAGATCGAGACCACGGTGAAACCCCGTCTCTACTAAAAATACAAAAAATTAGCCGGGCGAGGTGGCGGGCACCTGTAGTCCCAGCTACTCGGGAGGCTGAGGCAGGAGAATGGCGTGACCCCGGGAGGCGGAGCTTGCAGTGAGCCCAGATCGCGCCACTGCACTCCAGCCTGGGTGACAGAGCGAGACTCCATCTCAAAAAAAAAAAAAAAAAAAAAAAAAAAAAAAAAAAAACAACTCCGAGACCAAAATTAAGTAAAATAAATTTTATGACAGTAGCAGTTGTCTTTATCCTACTCTAAACCTCACATGAAGCTTCATGTCCTTGACAAGAGAAGAGAGCAGAGTGATAGATTTTGATGGCTAAATGAAATTTTCTATGTACAGAGGAAGAGGCAAGATAGGGAAACAAAGACTGGGTATATAAGAATAAGCAGGTTCCATTTCAAAGCACTCAAGACATCAGCAACTAAGAAAAGCTCTTATTAGACTAGGCACGGTGGTTTACACCTGTAATCCCAGCACTTTGGGAGGCTGAGGTGGGCGGATTCCCTGAGGTCAGAAGTGTGAGACCAGTCTGGCCAACATGGAGAAATCCTGTGTCTACCAAAATTACGCAAAAATTAGCCAGGCATGCTGGCATGCGCCTGTAATCCCAGCTACTCGGGAGGCTGAGGTAGGGGAATTGCTTGAACCAGGGAGGTGAAGGTTGCAGTGAGCCGAGATCCCACCACGGCACTCCAGCCTGGGCGACAGAGCAAGACTCTGTCTCAAAAACAAACAAAAAACTATTATTTATTTGCTTGAAAAAGAGAGATTGACTTGGAAAGTCACACTGACAACATTAAACTACCTGCTCACATCTTCTTTGCTGTTTGGAACTTGGATCACAGAGAAAAGAGGTCTTTGAGATATAAATTCCATTTTCAATTAGTTAACAGTTCCTTAAATGGCATGACTCCAATTTGGGGAGACTAAAATGGTGATTCATGAATCTTTTCTTCCTTTCTAATAAAGACTAACTGGTTAGTTCTTTTTAGATAAAATAAACAAAAGAAAGATAAACAAATGAAAATGTGAAAATATAAATCATCTATTCACAGCAACTTTCAATATTTCTTGAGAAGAACATTTTTGGATGAAAATCTGAGTCAAAGTCAAATTAAATGAGGAGCTAAGTTAACCCTTTTTTATTTGAGTCATGAACTCCCGGACAGTGGTGCCTTATTTATTGGTTTTCTGTGTATATCCCATTAAGCATTGGGGTTACTTGGCAATTTTGAGGCATGAAAGATAAATAAAAAGGACAAAGCTTAAGAACTATGTGATATATTAAGCATTGACTAAAAACTTTTAAAAAATGAAGTCAAAGATGAGTATTCAGTATAAATATAGAGAAAAAATAGAAGTTGTGCAGGTAAAAAGGAATAAGATAAATGATTTATACCTTTGTTTATTCTAAGTGCATTTATAAAAATAAGATTTATGATAGGTGAACAAAATATGGAGGTTTTGATATTATGCAGTGATATTAAGTAGGATATATGCTATACATAGCTTCCCTCATATCATGACACAAGTAGCTTATATGTATATTTGCCAGATTTACCCCAATATTGTGTATATGTGTATAAATACCAATTAAACTTATAAGTAATATATTCTCTATGTTAGAATAGATTTATTGGATCTGGAATAATATTTTTCTAATCAACAAAACTAATGATTTTAGCACTTTAATATGAATGAGTGATAATGAATGGGAAATGCCAGGAAATCTAATATACTTAAATAAGAATATACCAATTAGGTGGTATGTAGTTATGACAGAATTTATCTGTGAAAAAGCAGATAAAGACTTAGCTTAAATAGAGTCACCTGGAATTTATTGTATTTACTGGGAACCTATGACTAATTACAGAGTAAGCAACTGAAAAAGGAGAGCAAGGAGATTTTATTTTTTTCATTAGGCAAGAGATCAAGCTGAGAGAGGTGAGTTAACTCATGATCAGAAACACCTAGTCTATCATTGCTAAAAAATGAAATGATAAGAACCACTGGCCAAAGAGACTGGGCAGTAGAGCGGTCAATTACATGACTAATTTGATGGGGTATGTTGCAGTAAGTGTAGCTTACTAGTGTGTCCTCCAGAAAACTGAAATGGCTCAGTTTATATATACCCTAGGCTCCCTCAGTCACTGGATGTGGCTTTCCCGAGGCAAGGCAGCTTTATGCATATCCTAAAATGGCTGGCAGATGGAGGCTGTCTGTTGACAAAATTAATTGCAGCTGTGCAGCAAATGTGTCTTTGAAAAAAGATATGAATGGTGAATCTACAATTGTAGCATTTGGATCCACTTTTCCATATTAATTCAGGAAGCAGTCCAGAGAGACTATTTTGTCAAAAAGCACAGGACAAGTTAAGTGTCAGAGCTAGAACCTTAATTCAAGCTATCGATTTACCTTCTTTCTAGGGGTACACATATAAGATAAAAATTAGACAAATTACAGCTTGTCTCAGGGCTAAAAATGATACCAATTATCTCCTTCCTCCTCTGTCTATTCTAGATTTCAAACACCCTCAGCTACCCAAACATTTAGCCTATCATTACGGAAAAATAAAATAGTAAGAACCATGGGCAAAAGAGACTGGGCAGTGGAACGGTCATTCCTTTCTACACCCAAATGTGTAACGTTCCTTTCTG
This sequence comes from Macaca thibetana thibetana, assembly GCF_024542745.1. NCBI lineage: Eukaryota > Metazoa > Chordata > Mammalia > Primates > Cercopithecidae > Macaca > Macaca thibetana. Next base: position 41,873,253 of record NC_065591.1, on the reverse strand, counting down.
CACCCAGATAGGAGGATGTGAAGTAGCTCTACATCCTCCTATCAGGGTTTATTACTGCTGCCTGGGGAGTGATTCTCTTTCTTACACATAGATGAGTTTTTCATCTTAGATGTCTTTTGTGTCAAGATGGTAGTTGAGTCTTATAATTACTGATGAAAGTAGTTTCCTTTTGGAGATCAGGATTTTTGACCTGACAGAGTCAAGAGTTGTGGAGACAAAAAGCACAAAGTCCCCCATTGAGCCACCAGAAATGATGGTAAATGAGATGACTCCAGCTTCCACCCTTGGTTCCTAGACAGAAATGTATTTCCTGTTGGAAATGTTTGGGAATTTTAGAATTTTTATATACTTTTAAATTGACATAAATTTTACACATTTACCATGCACAACATATTATTTTGAGGTATATCTACACTGTGGAATGACTAAATCTACTTACTTGCAATATTCATTATCTCACATGATTATGATTTTTTAAGTGAGAACACTTTATTTCCACTATCTTAGCCTTTTCCAAAATTACAGTATTTTGAAACTATAGTCACAAGGTTGTGCAATAGAACGCTTAAGCTTATTCCTCCTATCTCACTGAAATGTTGTATCATTTGACCAACACCCTCTCTGCTCTCAAACAACCCCGTCCCTGGTAACCACCATTCTACTCTCTACCTCCATAAGATAACTGTTATAGATTCCACCTGAGTCAAATTATGCAGTATTTGTCATTCTGTGCCTGGCTTATTTCACTTAACATTATTTCCTCCCAGGTTCATCCATGTTGTCATGACAGGACTTTTTTCTCCTCCTCCTCCTCCTTCTGTTTTTTTTTTTTTTTTTTTTTTTTTGAGACAGGGTGATATGATTTGGCTGTTTGTGTCCCCACCCAAATCTCACCTTGAATTGTAATAATCCCCACGTGTCAAAGGCAGGTCCAGGTGTAGATAATTGAATCACGGGGGCGGTTTCTGCCATGCTGTTCTCCAGATAGTGAGTGAGTTCTCATGAAATTTGATGGTTTTATAAGAGACTTCCCCCTTTACTTGGCTCTCATTCTCCTGCCACCCTGTGAAGAGGCAACTTCCACCATGATTGTAAGTCTCCTGAGGCCTCCCCAGCCATGTGGAACTGTGAGTAAATTAAACCTCTTTTCTTTATAAATTGCCCAGTCTTGGGTATTTCTTAATAGCGGCATGAGAATGGACTAATACACAGGGTCTCTCTCTGCTGCCCAGGCTAGAGTGAAGTGTTATAGTCTTGGCTCACTGCAACCTCTGCCTCCTGGGCTCAAGCAATCATCACACATCAGCCTCCCAAGTTGCTGGCACTACAGGCGTGCAACACTATGCTTGGCTAATTTTAAATGTTTTGTAGAGATAAAATCTCCATATATTGCCTAGGCTGGCCTTGAACTCTCGGGTTCAAAAGATCCTTCCACCTCAGCCTCCAAACGTCCTGGGATTGCAGGTGTGAGCCCCTGTGCCAGGCCCGTACTTTCTTTGTAATGGATGAGTAGTATTTCGTTGTGCCATATTTTCTTTATCCATTCATTTGTTAATGAACACTTAGGATGATTTCTTACTGTGGCTATTGTGAGTAATGCTGAAATAAACATGCCAGTGTAGATATTTCTTCAACATAGTAATTTCATTTTCTTTGGATATATGTCCAATATCAGCATTCCTGGATCATACTAGAGTTCTATTTTAATTTTTTGATGAAACGCCACATTGTTTTCCATACTGTTTGTACTAATTTACATCCCAACTGTGTGTGGGAGTTCCCTTTTCTTCACATCCTTGCCAATACTTACTTTTCATCTTGTCATAGCCATTCTAATAGGTATGAGGTTGATATCTCATTGTCTTTCATTTTCATTTGCATGATTATTACTGATGTTGAACTTGTTTATATATTTGACCATTTGTGTATCTTCTTTTGAGAAACAACTATTCAGGTCCTTTGTTCATTTTCAAACTGGGCTATTTGTTTACTTGCTATTTAGTTTTCTTAGTTCCTTAAGTATTTTGGATATTAATCTCTTATCACATATATAGTTTGCACATATTTTTTTCCCCATTCTGTAGGTAATGTTTTCACTTGATTGTTTTCATTGCTGTATAGAAGCTTTGATATTTGACATAATGCCATTTGTCTATTTTTGCTTTTGTTGCCTGTGTTTTTGGAAATATATCCAAAAAATCATTGCCCCAACTAATGTCATATAGATTTTCCTTATTTTTTTCTAATCGTTTCATAGTTCTGAGTCTTACATTTAACTTTTTAATCTATTTTGAGTTGAGTATTTATGTGTTATAAGAAAACTGCCTAATTTCATTCTTCTGTATGAGGATATCTAATTTTCCCAACACGATTTGTTGAAGAACTCTTTCGTTTTTTGTTTTTTTTTTTTTTTTTTTTTTTTAAATTGTGTGTTCATGGATTTTTTTGTTGAAAGCCATTTGTAAGTGCATGGATTTATTTAGATCTTCTCTATTCTGCTCCACTGGCCTATGGCCTGTTTTTATGCCAGTATCATGCTGTTGTTACCATCACTTTGTAGTTTATTAAAGTCAGGTAGTACAATGCCTCTAGTTTTTGTTCTTTTTGCTCAGGATTGTTCTATTTGGGGTCTCTTATGGTTCTGTACAAATTTTAAGATTTTTTTCTATTTCTGTGAAGAATACTATTGGTATTTTGATACAGATTATGTTGAATCTGTATATCACAATGAGTACTATGAAATTTTTAGCAATATTAATTATCCAATCCATTAGCATGGATTATCTTTTGATTTATTTTTGTCTTCAATATTTTTTGTCAATGTTTTATAGTTTTCAGTATAGAGATCTTTCACCTCCTTGGTTAAATTTATTACTAAGTACTTGTTGCCGCTGTAAATAAAATTTCTTTTCTTCATTACTTTTTCTGAGAGTTTGCTGTTAGTTTATAGAAGTGTTGCTGAATTTTTTATGTGATTTTGAATCCTGCAACTTTACTGAATTTGTTTATTAGTTGTAACAGTTTTGGTGAAGCTGCTACAGTTTTTTATATATAAGAAAATGTTGTCTGCCAACCAGGTCAGTTTAACAGCTTCCTTTTCAATTTGGATGCTTTTTATTTCTTTCTCTTTCCTAATCATCTGTCTAGGATCTCCAGTGCTATATTAAATAGAAATGACCAGACTAGACATTTTGTCCTGCTGCAATTTTAAATGAGAAGTTTTCAGCTTTTCCCTATTCTGTATCATATTAGCTGTGGGTTTTTCATATATGGCCTTTGTTGTGTTGAGACAAGTTATTTCTGCACCTAATTTTTTAAATGTTTTTATCATAAACGATGTTGAATTTTGTCAAATGTATTTTCTGCATCTATTAAAATTATCATATTGTTTTTATCTTTCATTATTTTAATGTAATATATCCTGTTTACTCATTTACATATGTTGAAATATCTGTGAATCTCTGTGATGAATTCCCTTTGATCATGGTGAATGATCTTTTTAATGTGCTGTTGAATTTGGTTTGCTAACTTTTTTTGAGGATTTTTGCATTTATATTTACCAGAAAGATTGGACTGTAGTTTTCTCTTTTTGTAGTGTCCTTGTCTGCCTTGGGAATCAGGGTGATTCCAGTCTTGCAAAATGAGCTTGGAATTATTCCCTAATTTTCAATTTTTGGACAAGTTTGAAAATAATTGGTACTAGTTCTTCCTTAAATGTTTGGTAAAGTTCAGCAGTCAGGTCATCAGGTTCTAGGCTTTTTCTTTAATTGAAGACTTTTTATTATCGTTCCATCTCATTATACACATTGGTCTGTTAAATTTTCTATTTCCTCATAATTCAGTCTTGATAGGTTGTATGCATCAAATAATTTATCCATCTCTATGTTACCAATTTATTGGCATATAATTGCCTCTTGTAATCTCTTGTGTTTCTGTGATATGAATCATAATGTCTCATTTTTTTTGTTGTTTCCGATTTTATTTACTTGGGCTTTCTGGCATTTTTCCTCAGTTTAGGTTAAAGTTTGTCAATTTTGTCTATCTTTCAAAAACCAGCTCAATTTCATTGATATTATCTTTCTGGTCTCCATTTCTTTATGCTCATATCTTTATTACTTCCATCCTTCTACCAATTTGAGACTTAGTTTGTTCCTATTTTTCTAATTTCTTGAGGTGAAACATTAGGTTCTTGATTTGATAACTTTCTTCTTTTCTGATGTAGCTGTTTATTGCCATAAATTTCCATCTTACTATTGCTTTTACTGAATCCCATAAGTGTTAGTATGCTGTGTTTCCGATTTTGTTTGTCCTAAGGATTTTTAAAATTTCCATTTAAATGGTTTTATTAACCCATTGGTTGTTTGGACAATGTTGTTTAATTTTTATATATTTGTGAATTTTTCAAACTCCCTTCTGTTACTGATTTCTAGTTTTATACCTTTATTGTCAGAAAAAATACTTGATTTGATTTCAATCTTTTAAAATTTTTTAAGACTTGTTTTTGTGGCCTTAGTACCTATTCTGGAGAAACTTTCATGAGAAGCTGAGAAGAATATGTATTCTAAAGCTGTTGGATGTTCCTTATAATGTTCCTTATATGTCTGTTAGGTCTATTTGGTCTAGTGTGTAGTTTAATATTTCTTTATTGATTTTCTCTCTAAATGATCTGTTTATTGCTGAAAATGAGGTGTTGAAATCTGCTACTTCTATTGTAATGCAGCCTATCTCTCTTCATATCTATTATATTTGCTTTATCTCTTTAGGTGCCCTGATGTTGGGTGAATATATATATTTTCAATTGTTATATCTTCTTGCTAAATTGACCTATTGCCTGTATATAATGACCCTCTTTGTCTTGTTTTAGAGTTTTTGACTTGAAGTCTGTTTTATCTGATATAAGTTTAGCTAATGCTGCTCTGTTCTGGTTTCCATTTGCATGGAATACCTTTGTTTATCCTTTCACTTATAGGCTATGTGTGTCCTTCCAGGTGAAGTGAGTTTCTTGTAGGCAACTTTTAGTTGGGTCTTCCTTTATCCATTCAGCCACTGCACATCTTTGGATTGGACAAATCTAATCCATTTACATTCAAGCTAAATATTGATAGATAGTAACTTACAGTACTGTAATTTTGTGAACTGTTTTGTAGTTGTTTTATCAATCCTTTAGTCTTTCTTTTTTTTCCTCTTTTGCTGCCTTTGTGGCTGATTTTTCTCTAGTGGCATGTTGTGATTATTTGCTCTTATTTTTTGTGTATTTATTATAAAGTTTTGTTTTGTGATTACCATGAGGCTGATAAAAATAATAGGTTAGTTTAAGCTAATAACAACTTAACTTTGATTTTTTCTTCTCAAAAAAACCACAATTCTACATTTTACTCCACTCATCCCCTGATTTTGAATTTTTTATTTTACTACTTACGGCTTTTTATATTGCACATTCCTTAAATATCATTGTAGCTGTTATTTTTTTTACCAGTTAGTTTAGCTACAAGTTTATCTATTTTAATTATTTATTTAATAAAACAACTTTTCATTGTATTAATTTTTTTGTATTTTTTAGTCTCAATTTCATCTATTTCTGTTCTAATGTTTATTGTTTCTTTCTACTAATTTTGGGGTTGATTTGTTATTTCTTTTCTAGTTCCTTGAGGTGAATTATTGTATTGATTTTTGATTATCTGTTTATTTTTTTAATGTAGGTATTTGTCACTGTAAAATTCCCTCTTAGAACTGCTTTTGCTACATCCCATAGATTTTTGTATGTTGTGTTTCCATTTTTACTTATTTCAATAATTTATTTTAAATTTCTTTATTTTTTTATTGACACATTGATTGGGAGAATGTTGCTTAATTTCCATGTGTTTGTAGTGTTTAAAAAATTCCTCTTGATATTGACTTATGGTTTTATTCCATTTAGATTAAAAAATATGTTGATATAAATTTTTTCTCCTCCTCTTCCTCCTCCAAATTTTTGAATTTCTGAGACTTGTTTAGTGGCCTCCCATGAGTATATGGTCTATTCTGGAGAATGTTTCATGGGCCAATGAGAAGAATGTTTATTCTGCAGCAATTCAGTGAAATGTTCTGTAAATCTCAGGTCCATTTGGTCTGCAACGTGCTATATCTTTAATATTTCTCTGCAGATGTTTTTTCTGGATAATCTCTCTATTAATGATAGTAGAATGTTGAAGTCCCTAGTTATTATTGTATTGCAGTCTATGTGTCCATCTATATTAATGTTTGTTTTATATGTTTGGCTCTCCGGTGTTGGGTGAGTATATATTTGTTAAATTGTTATCTATTCTTGCTAAATTGATATCTTTCTCATTATATACTGACCTTTTTTGTTTTGTTTTATTGCAGTCTGAATTCTCATTTATTTTATCTCATATAAGTATAGCTATTTCTCCTATCTTTTGGTTTCCAGATGCATGGAATTTTTTTTTCATCGCTTCGTTTGCAATCTGTGTGAGTCTTTATAGATTAAGCTGGTTTCGTGTAAACAGCATATAGTTGAGTATTTGTTGTTGCTTTTAATCCATTCAGAAAATCTGTGTTTTTAAATCATAGAACCTAATCTGTTTACAGTCAATGTTATTATTGATGGATAAGGACTTACTACTGCCTTATTTCTTCCTTTTATCTCTTCTTACTGTCTTCCTTTGTGGTTAATTCCTTTGTAATATGTTTTAGTTTGTTTCTTTTAAATTTTGCTGAGTAAAAATAAAACATAGTAGTATGTTTTTGCTTTTTGTTATCACAGGGCTTTCAAAAATCATCTTATAGGTATGATGAATTATTTTAAAGAGCTGATAACTATTCTTTGGTTACAAAGAAGATAATAGAAACATACAAAAAGAGAAAAACTAAAAACTCTACAATTTAACTCCCCACCCACACACATTTTGACTTTTTGCTGTCTCAATTAATGACTTTTTATGTTGCCAATCTCGTAATAACTTACAGAAGTTATTATTTTTAATAGATTTTTCTTGTAGACTTCCTACTGGTGATTTGAGTGGATTTAACACGACAATTACAGTATTAGAGTATTGTGAGTTTGTGTACTTACTTTAGCTTTTGGGTTTTATATCTTTTAATGTTTTCTTTTTGAATGTTAGTGTCTTTTTTTTTTTCTGTTTATTTTTTACATATAAGTTCTCTTTTGCCCAAGAAGGAGTGCAGTGGCACAATCATAGCTCACTGCAGCCTCTATCTCCTGGACTCCAGTGACCCTCCCATCTCTGCCTCCCAAGTAGCTGGGACTACAGGTGCACTTCACTATGCCTGGTTAATTTCTAATTTTAATTTTTTTGCAGATGGGGTCTCCCTGTATTGTAGATGGGGTCTCCCTATATTGCTTAGGCTGGTCTCAAACTCTTGGGATCAAGCAACCCTCCTGTTTCGGCCTCCAAAAGCACTGGAATTGTAGACAGGAGTCATGGTAACCTGTCGGCGTACTGTTCCATTAGATTGAAGAATTCCCTCTAGCATTTCTTGTAAGATTAGTCTGGTGGTGGTTAATTTCCTCAGCTATTGTTTGTCTAGGGCATAATCTCTTATTGGATATGTTATATGGATAGCATTTTGGGGTACAATATTCTCAATTCACAGGTTTTTTTTTCTTCCCAGCATTTTGAATATGTTCTGTCATTTTCTTCTGTTCTATATTGTTTCCATTGAAAAGTCTGCTGCCAGATAATTTGGAGTCCTTTATGTGTTTACATGCAACTATTAACAGAGATAATTATTTACTTATTTTTATTTTTGCAGGTAAATATGTTTGAATTATTCATATATGTGAATATGAATGTGTGTGTGTGTGTGTGTTTGTGTGTGTGATCTATCTTATATAGTATGGCCTCAACGAAGTAGACTGGAATCAGAACTAAAAGGCATTCCACCCTTCAGTGTCTTTGAAGTCTAGTGAGAAAGACTGAAAGACTGAAAGGCAAGTGGACAATTAAAACACAGAATATTAAATGGTACAAGAAGGTGAATCTAGAATGTTATAGATTCAAAAACAAGGAGACTACTCTCAACTTGTAAGTGTCACAGAAGGTTTTGTGTAGAAAGGTGAAATAAAGAGTGAGTAACAGTTGGTAGAGGAACATGCTTGACATTGAAGACAGGCTACTGTTTCAGGTCTAGGGCAATGATACGTTGGTAATTCCAGGCATGTTTAAGTGACTAGAAATAATTCAGCATGTCTGGAGCTATGACTCCAGGGAGAAATTTTAACTGAAATGCAGGTTAGTAGCTCACCACTTGCGGAGTCCAATTAATAGACAAAAGTCTGGTATAAAGAAAATGATTTATTCCTAAGCTAGCTTAGTGGAAGAAGCACTGCCATCTAGCCTTAAGTGTACTGCTTTGCTTTTGGAGCAGAAAACAGGCACTTTTAAATGGCAGGGGAGGAAGTAAGCAAGGGAGGGTCTCCATGCTAGCTCTGGTACCTTATCTAGTGGGCAGTTGAGCTGGTGACTCCTGGGAGTGTCATGGGCAGGACTACACTGAAAACTCTTCAGGGAGAGAATCTGATGGGAGACAGATTCCTAGAAATCAGCTGTAATCTCTCCAGGCAACCTCCTGGTGGGTGAATTCCTTTCTGAAGCTCCTAAGCACATAGTTAGATGAACTTAACTTGTAGGGAGTGTCTGCTGAAGGAGAGGTAAATGGCTATATTTTCATTTCTCAAGGAATAAGTAGGAAGTGAGGAATTGGGAGATTGAGAAAAGGAGAGAGAGAGAAAAACAATTTGAAAGTCGAAAATGGGAAACTAGGGGAATAGGAAGAGAGAGAAAAATTAAACTATTTCTTAGAAAAATGGGGGTACTTGCTTATAATGTGACTAAAGAAGAAAGCAAAGCAACATAATTCCAAGACTTTTATTTTATTTTATTTTTATTTTGATGCCAGTAGTGTACTATATTTTGAGATATGCATATACCTAATTAGAGGTTTAAATATCAATGCCCTATAAAATCTAGAAACATTTGTAAAATACTATGTTCAAGTTGTAGTTTATTTCCACGTGAGACTGAAAAAAACTTTAACACAAATTAAAACAACTTCTTGGATACATAGCTTCACACTTTAAAACATGAGCATGGGGTTTAGTTTTCAATAAACTTTTGTTCAAATATCAGCTCTGCTATGGAGTTCAAATATCAGCACTGATGATTAAGTGTGTGCAGTGGGTAAAATCATTTAGTTTTCCAGAGTTTTCAGTTTCCTCATTTGTGAGATGACAATCCATTCAAACTAAAGCAAGAGTTAACACATTATAAGTGATATCATGTGCAAAGGTAACAAGGGATTGCTTAACAAGGGGACATTAAAAAATGTTATTTTCCTATCTGTGACTCAGAGATTTGTAGAAAAAACAACAACAACAACATGAAAATGATTTTAAAACTTCACAAGTGAAACAATTTTTTAGATGCAGCCAACTCCAGTTAACAGGTACTAGACACTATATCCTCAACACTGAAACTACATGCTAGCAATTCAGAATATGCAAATGTTTCCTCTTGAAATTCCTCACATAACATACAAATTCAGCAATGTATCACTTTACTTGGCATAAGTTTTCTCATGATTGATGTCTCTGAGAGCACAATATTTTAACTTCTTCTTTACCTATTTTTATGCTATGAGCTTTTATAATAGCCTCTTAAACACCCCCATCTAAAGAAATTATAATCACTATGCCCCAAAGTTATTCCCCAGATCATAATCCAAAATAGTTACTTTATATCTAATTATTAAGAAAACTCTAAAACAAAAAGAGCTGGTTCTCAAGTCCCTTTTCAGTTTGTTCAAGTACTTAAAATAACTGAAATCATGTATAATTACAATTCTAATTACTTGCATATATTTATAAAGAACTGTCTTTGTTTTACCATCTCAGAAAGGCCTCTGTTTTGCAAAACAGATCAATAACTTAATGATACCACTGTGAAGTTGAAACAGAGCTTAACAACAAAGTTTTCTTTTCCATGGTTTATTGCCACTGGTTTTATAATGAGTTAATGGATATTCAAGTAAGTTACAAACTGCATTTTTATTTATTTTTTTTTTGAGATGGAGTCTCCCTCTGTCGCCCAGGCTGGAGTGCAGTGGTATGATCCCAGCTCACTGCAACCTCCACCTCCTGGGTTCCAGTCAGTCTTCTGCCTCAGCCTCCTGATTATCTGGGATTACAGGCATGCATCACCATGCCCAACTAATTTTTGTAATTTTAGTAGAGATAGGATTTCCCCATGTTGACCAAGCTGGCCTCGAACTCCTGACCTCAGGTGATCCTCCAGCCTTGGCCTCCCAAAGTGCTTGAATTACAAGCATGAGCCACCCTGCCCAGCCTTTCCATTTATTTTACTTTCATCATAATATCTTCAGCTTTTACATACATCACATACAAGTGAGAGACAGGACTAGATGGATTTCCCAGGCCGACTAAGAATCCCTAAGCCTAGCTGGGAAGGTGACTGCATCCACCTTTGAACACTGGGCTTGCAACTTAGCTCACACCCCACCAATCAGGTAGTAAAGAGAGCTGACTAAAAGAATTAGACAAAAACAGGAGGTAAAGAAATAGCCAATCATCTGTTGCCTGAGAGCACAGCAGGAGGGACAATGATCGGGATATAAACCCAGGCATTTGAGCTGGCAACGGCTACCCTCTTTGGGTCCCCTCCCTTTGTATGGGAGCTCTGTCTTCACACTATTAAATCTTGCAACTACACTCTCTTCTGGTCCATGTTTGTTACCGCTCGAGCTGAGTTTTAGCTTGCCATCCACCACTGCTGTTTGCCACCGTCACAGTTCTACTGCTGACTTCCATCCCTCCAGATCCCCAGCAGGGTGTCGGCTGTGCTCCTGATCCAGCAAGGCGCCCATTGCCACTCCCTATCGGGCTAAAGGCTTGCCATTGTTCCTGCACGGCTAAGTGCTCAGGTTCATCCTAATGGAGCAGAACACTAGTCACTGGGTTCCACGGTTCTCTCCCCTGACCCAGGGCTTCTAATAGAGCTATAATAGTCACCACATGGCCCAAAATTCCATTCCTTGAAATCTGTGAGGCCAAGAACCCCAGGTCAAAGAACACAAGCCTTGCCACCATCTTGGAAGTGGCCCACCACCATCTTGGGAGCTCTGGGAGAAAGAACACCCCAGTAACACAATGAGATGATATAGAAGTGACTTTTAAAATGTTTTTCCATTTTTTATTTTTTTGAGATGGAGTTTCACTCTTGTTACCCAAGCTGGAGTGCAATGGTGTGATCTCGGCTCACTGCAAACTCTGCCCCCAGGGTTCAGATGATTCTCCTGCCTCAGCCTCCTAAGTAGTTGGGATTACAGGTGCCCGCCACCATCCCCAGCTAATTTTTTGTATTTTTAGTAGAGAGAGGGTTTCACTATGTTGGCCAGGCTCGTCTCGATCTCCTGACCTTGGGCGATCCACCTGCCTTGGCCTCTCAAAGTGCTGGGATTACAGGTGTGAGCCACCGCACCCAGCCTTTCCATTTATTTTATTTTCATCATAATATCTCCATATATAAAAATGAGAGATGGTAGATTAAGACCAAGATCACAGCACCTCTGATATTAAATATAGATTTATGAAGCATCCTTTTCAGGAAAAACGTTTCAGAAATCTGATTAAATTCTCTATTCAGAAAACATCTAAAATACTTTTAAATTAAAGTTTTATGAAAGTTGGTCTTTATTCAGGATAACCATTGTTTTTAAGGGTGCTTGGAAAGAAAACACTTTTACAAATTGTTAAGAAGGAAATTTGGTTCAATCTCCTTTTGAATTCTGAAATTGTACTAAAAGTTGTATAAGTGAATGGAATTTCTCACTCCTATGATTTCTAGTAGTTTTCCCTAATAAAATTATCAAAGGTGCAAATAAAGGTTTAGTTAGAAGACTATTGAACACAACATTCTTACAATAAAACAGCAGCAAATTGGTTTTAAAAATCAGGCATAAAATGGAATATTAAGCAGCCATAAAATTAAGATAACATTCTATCTTCTACCACAAGATTTAACAAACTGTTTGCTTCTATTTATATATATTCTATTTTTTTCCAGTTGCTGTGGATGAACTGTCTCATCTTCTATCTTAGGCCTTCCTCTGTTTCCTGTTCAATTACCTGCCCACATTTTGCCCAGTTACACACAAATAAAGGCTAGTAGAGCTGAGTCCAACCATGGAATTTTTGGACTCTAAAGCTCATGTTCATTTTTATTAATGCAAATATTCAAAAGCTTTTTATAATTGTTAAAAGTTTGTTTCTCTTCAGGATTTCTTCAAGTTGAGACAGGTAGATATCAAAGTGAAGTTGGTAAATGCATTAAGATTCAATTTTTGGCTTTTTCTCTAACGGCATCACTACGGAAATTATCTCCTCTTTTGTTATCAATTTTACCAATATACAAATATAAAATTTAACACTTGTCTTAATTCTGCATACTCATCTAGCTACAGTCAGATTTCTGTGATCCATTTTAAGAATTATCTGTACTCCAATTCCTTTCTCTGTCGCCCAGGCTGGAGTGCAGTGACAGGATCTTGGCTCACTGCAACCTCCACCTCCCAGGTTCAAGCGATTCTGATACCTCAGTCTCCCTACTAGCTGGGACTACAGGTGCAGGTCACCACATCCAGCTAAATTTTTTATTTTTAGTAGAGATGGGGTTTTACCATGTTGGCCAGGCTGGTCTTGAACTCCTGACCTCAGGTGATCTGCCCACCTCGGCCTCCCAAAAATGTTGGGATTACAGGAGTGAGTCACTGTACCTGCCCTCCAATATAAGTTTTTATCCCTATAGCTTCTGACTGAATTTTTGTCAAAGTCAGCAAACACCTCCAAATCACTAAAACTCATGGCCTTTTCTTACTTCTAATCTTATTTTGACTCATCAGCATCATTGTATATTTGATCATTGTCTCCTCCTTGAAATAGCATATTTACTTTGTTTTTGGAAATTAAAACCCCAACTCTAAATAAGACGATGTTTCATGGATCAGGAGCTTTTCCTCTTCTTTCTCTAACTTCATACTTTAAATTAGCACTATTCAATAGCAACTCAATGAGTTGTATAATTTAATGTTTGTTCTTACCTAATTTATTCATTCGCATTACCTGTCTGGCTCCTGCAGTATTTGTGTTTACAATGCTATGTTGTAGAACAGAAGACATGGAAAGAACTTTAAGGCATTTTGACTAGTATTCGCCCTGTTCATTGTGTTACAGATGTTGGTGACATGTGTTTCCATTGCTATTTTTATAAATCATTAAATATAATAATTTCATTTTCCTTTGAAATTCAATAATCAGATACTTTTAAACTTGAATATAAATGTGTGAGCAACATTTAGGAGAGCAATATTTAGGGGAAATTAGATAAACACATATCAATACTTCTACCCACTGAAGTGGTTTTGAACTGAAGATCTACATGTTTCCGATTTCTTAAAAAGCATTGTCAAAAACACAATATGAAGAGATAATTACATCTAACTGGATATTTCATTTCTGAGAATGAAAATAATATTTGCAATGTGTTATTTGTGACAAGATACTATAACAAACTGAAACCCTAGCTCTCACTTTGCTATTGTTGTATAACACAAAAATAAAAGTAACAAGAAAAACAGCAACAGTTTAAAAATGCTTAAAAGGATCAATTTTCATGTTGTGTATATCTGTTTATGTGTCTCTATAAAGAAATACCTGAGGCTGGGTAATTTATTTTTATTCATGTATTTATTTATTTTGAGATGGAGTCTTGCTTTGTCACCCAGCCTGGCGTGCAATGGTGTGATCTCAACTGACTGCAAACCTCTGCTTCCTGGGTTCAAGCAATTCTTGTGCCTCAGTCTCCCCAGTAGCTAAAATTACAGGCGTGAGCCACCACACCCAGCTAATTTTTGTATTTTTAGTGGAGACAGGGTTTCCCCATGTTAGCCAGGCTGGTCTCGAGCTCCTGACCGCAGGTGATCCACCCGCCTTGGCCTCCCAAAGTGCTGGGATGAGCCCCTGCATCTGGCAAGGCTGAGTAATTTATGAAGAAAAGAGCTTTAATTGGCTTACAGTTCTGTAGGTTGTATGAGCATTGCTCTAGCATCTTCTTCTGGTGAGCGTCTCAGGAAGCTTCCAATCATGATGAAAGGTGAAGGGGGAGCAGGCATGTTATATAGAAAGGAGGGAGCAAAAGGGAGAGAGAGGAAAGATCCCAAACTCTTAAACGACTAGATCTCGCGTGAACTGAGTGAGAACTCACTTATCACCAAGAGGAATCCAACCCCAGGATCCAATCACCTCCCATCAACCCCACTTCCAACACTGGGAATCATCATTGTAATATGAGACTTGGATGTTTGGACAAACATCCAGACCATATCATGTGTATTTTCATTAAATGCCACAAGATACAGATAACTTCAATCTATATTGAATATAGATATAGAGCAAAACTAAGTACAATAAATTATGTCATTTTCAATGTATTTGCAGACAAATCATGTAAATCATTTTCCTAGCATTAAATTAAATAACACCCATGAACATTTGGTTAAATATATCAGAGCAAAGGAATTTCAGTCTTAATCATCATCTCCGAAATAATGAAAAGCCATTGAAATACATTTTTAAAAACAAGCAAAATGAAAAAACATTACTCATTTTTAATGTAACTAGGAAATGGTTACAACATCTAAATATAAATTAGGAAGGAGTAGCTATCATAAAATGTGAAGCTCAGAACACATCAAAAAAGAATGACAAAGTACATGAAGCACATGATCAGATTTGACTAAAAGTGCCAATCTTTCCCTTTTGACAGGAATTTGGGGGCCCATTCTTCTGGGTCAGGATTCAATAGATGAGAGGAAGAGCTTAGCTGTGGCTATGTGGAACCTCTCTTTTAATGAATAAATTCTCTTTTCTCCGCTGATATTTATATTTTAAATATTAAATAAAATATCTAACATTTTATTAGATATCCTGTTGGATGTTCAGTACTAAATCAGGCTTACATCTCACTCTACTGAGGGACACTCATAGTTTGCATCATATACCAATTTCCAGCTTCCATCAGGAAGTTATCTTGTTAATCATCTTTCCTGTTTTTGCCTTGCTACTTTGCAAAATAAAAGCAGTTTATTGGATTATAGTTACAGAAAGATAAAAGAAAATAAAAATCATTATTTTCTACCTGTGTTTTAACTGTTACGCCAGTAAATATTGCTCCAGTCCTCAAGGTGAACTTTTAAAATGAAATCTTGTATAATAATTGTATGGTCCTTGCTAAGTTAAATTATAGTGTAATGAAACATCAAGAGTATAGTGTTTGTTTCTTTCAGCATAGCATCAATGATGTTGTGTTATCAAAATAATTATGAAAAGGCAATTAATACGACAAATAATTGTACTTATAATGTTGTCCAAAGTAAGCCACAATATCAGAGGGAAGGAAAAGGGAGACTTTAGGAGGAAATGGTCATTACACCCTGTGATATCCACGTTTTACATGAATGTAAGATGATTAAGCCATTATGAATATACAACTAGTATACACACACACACACACACACACAACCAGTTTAGGTTCTATGTTGATAAATGAAGCAAGAGATAAGGAGGTGGTAATTTGGGGAAGTTACTTTTTAAACATGGTGTAGGGGAGGTTTTCCTGAGAGTGAAAATTAAGCAGAGACCTAAATGGAGTAGGCTGTACATTTAATATACACGAAAAATTTGTTCGAATGCTGAGGTTGTGTGAAATCTGTCCAAGTTTGCTGGACAGACAGACAGATATGAATATTTCTACGTGTTTAAAATTTTTAATTTAATTCTTAATATGCCATCAGCAAAATTGTGAAAAAAAATGTCATGGCATTGGTATCAATGATATAAAATCCACATTAGAAAGTTTTGAGAGTACCAGCTCATATTAATGCTTTTATTTATTATATTCTCGCACTCATGGGAAGTTGTGAGAGTATTAATTGTTTAAGAGATGCCAACATTTTAAAATCTGTGTTGTAGAATAACATGTAAAAAGTGAAATATTTTTAAAAAATCAATTGTAACTCAGTTATCTTATTCATTTAAAGACCTTTGACTATTAAATGTGATCTTTGTGTAATGTATATGTTTGAACTGGCAGATTGCAGCCAATTAACTTCCTTTGAAATGCAGATTGTCATAAGGTTTTTGGGTACACAGTGCACTGAAATTATCCCATAACAGTGGGGAAATCTCTAACTCAAGAAAAGCGTTTGACAGCTGCAGTGGCTGTATCCAAATGTTTTCACAAAATTTGGTTTCCAAAATAAACAGAAGCACACTGTGTTCAATAAATTTAATTAGCAGGTTGTCCTCTAATTTGGTCTCATAACAATCTGTCCATGTTTTCTTTAAAATAGCTTCCTAACAGTAAAAATTGTATTACTAAGCCATTTTCAATTCCAATAGGTTAACATTTGGCATTTCTTGGGACTCTATTTTATTTTTTCCCTGAGAAACTATTAACTAATTGTTTTATAGCCAATGATAAAAATATATGCCTAAATATCAAACTTGAATACATATAACCTATAAGCTTATTTGTATAGCATATATGTATAAATACATACACATATATATGACTATATATTATATATAAATATATAATAAAGCTCGGTCCATTAAGTACTACTCCTGTCACTTATTAGTTATGTGATTGTGAACTGGTTACTTTACACTGCTGTGTCTCAAAATCCTCATCTATAAAATGTGAGTGTTAGTAGCACCAGCTTCATACTGTTGCTTAGGTGACTAAATAAACCCATCTTTAAGGGCTTAACCTGGCTCCTGTCAAAAGCTCAACAAATGTTGCCCCCTTTTGTTTGTATTCACTGAACTCAGAGTAGCTACACTGAACATAAGCTCACTGTTCACCCCAAAATGAAAAAATAAAAGTTGCCATTGGATATTTAATTTTCAAAAAAAACCTGAAATAGTTGTAGCAATTAAGAATGTGTGAATAACAGAAAGTCCAAATAATCTTTCAGTCACACAACTGCTTTTTCACTTAACCATAACAGGAGATATGCTGTTAGTAATACTAGCTTTTCAGCTTCACAGTGGTGTCATCAGGAAACCTGGCTTGAAACCAGTGGTTTTAAGATGGCTGCTACAAATGTATTCATCACAAAATTGTTCAAGGCAGAAGAAGGGGTGTAGAAGTGGGGACAATCACATTTGTTCCTTGTCCTTTCATCAAGAAGTCATAGATTTCTTACAACTTCTCATGAGAATTTTGCTGATGAATTACTAGTATTGTCTGTGTCATATGGTTATTCTGAATTGCAAGAGATACTTAAACAGTAAACTGGGACCTTGCTATCTCCAACAAATTCAAGGTTATATTAACAGGAAAGAAGGTGGGAACTAGATGTTGGGTAATATTTTAGCATGTGTCATAATAATCATCAAGGGAAGAATCAGAATTCAGTTAGTCTTCCATATACTCATTTTATGGTTTAGTATTTATTGTTTTAATATCGGATTGCCTATTGGAAAACAGTACCACAAATTTTTCATTGCTTAATTCCTCTGAAGTTTTAATGTAGTGCTAATATGAGGAGATTTAATTTTGCCACTGAAATTTTTATATGCTTTTGTTTGTTTTTCTTGAAAAAGAAACAGCAGTTGGGCAAAAATACCACAGGAGAAATTGTCCCCAATCACTCAGTTCACTCATTACAGTGTAGCTACATTGGCTTTACTTATTTTTCTCAAATATGTCAATCTCATCTCTACCTTATGTCTTTCCTGCCTGTTCTTCCTTCAGTTTGAAAAAGCTCTGTAACAGCAAACCTCTAACCATGACTTCCATTTTCCCAAGCCTGATTTCTCCTCTAGGTTTGGTTCAATTGTCCCTCTTTGGGGACACCTTCCCTGACCAGATGTCTCTTCCAACAAGCCTCATCTCATTAAGCCTATTTCATTTTATTAACTTTCCTTTTATAATTTTCTTCCTGTGAAACTGATTTTTATACATTTACTAGCTTATTATCCTGCTCTTCCAAATTTAGTGTAAGTTTCTTGAGTTGAGGGACATTTGTCTGATTCATCCCTGTGTTTTCTGAACCTAAAACAGGGCTTAACTTATAGTATTCACTTAATAAGTGTTTGTTAAACAGATGAAATCATTCTTAAAACTGGGTTTTTGGTCAGCATGTAATTAGAGCAAGAGGAGTTATATACACATTAAATATTTAAATATTTGATTTCATCAGGAGGAAATGGATTAATCTGTCCATCTCAGCAATTGTAATGTACAGACTATTTCCACCTTACTGTGTTTGAATTAACTGTTTTTCATCTTTACAATGGTGCAAAAGCAATACATATTCAGTAGAAACTATACTTCAAACTTTGAATTTTCATCTTTTCCTAAGCTAACTATATACATAAGTATGATACCTTCTTATCATGCTGGGCAGCAGTGGTGAGATGCAGCTCCCAGTCAGCCACACCATCACGAGGGTAAACAATCAATACAATACTCTACAGTGTACTGTATTCAGAAAGTTACATGAGATATTTAACACTATTATAAAATATGTTTGTATTAAATGATTTTGCACAACTGTAGGCTAATACAAATGTTCTGGACATGTTTAAGATAGGCTAGGCTAAGCTATGATCTTCAGTAGATTAAGTGTATCAAATGCATTTTTGACTCATCGATATTTTCCACTTATGATGGATTTATCAGGAAGAACCTCATTGTAAGTGGAGGAGCATCTGAACTTGACAGTGTGCCTTCTTATACTTAACAGCACTTGATAGGCATTGCAGCTCAGGAAGCTTCATTTATGTCATCCCATGGCTGTAAAACAAACCCCTTTTTTTCATTGACACAGACTTCAAATATTTAGTCATTTACTTGTGGTCAAATCTTCTTGCCTAGGTGTCATACTTGCCTTCACCTATACCTGATACGAGAATTAAATATAAATTTTATAATGTAATTTTATCCAAATAAAAAGTGGATAATATATCTGAACAGACATCTCACTAAGGAAGATGTACAGATGACAAATACACATGTGAAAAGATGCTCAATTCATATGTCACCTGGGAAGTGCAAATTAAAACAAGATAACATTAATACCTACTCAATTACTTGTTATATTGCTATCATAATGGCAAAAATCCAGAACACTGACAAAACCAAATGCTGGTGAGGATGTGGAGCAACAAGGACTTTAATTTATTTCTGATGGGAATGCAAAACTGTATCACCACTTTGGAAGACAGTTTGACAGCCCCTGACAAAACTGAAAACGCTTTTACCATATGATCCAGCAATCATAATCCATGGCATGTACCCAAATGACCTGAAAACTTATGTTCATCCAAAAACTTCCACATAAATGTTTATAGCAGCTTTCTTCAGAATTGTCAAAACTTGAAAGCAACCAAGATATCCATCAGTGGGTGAATGGATAAACAAACTATGGTACAGGTATACAATGGAATATTCACCAATGAAAAGACATAAGCAATCTAGCTATGAAAAGACATGCAGGAACCTTATGTACAAATTTCTAGGTAAAAAGAAGCCAATCTGAAAAGGCTGCATGGAGTATAATTCCAAGTATCTGACAATGTGGAAAAGGCAAAACTATGGGGACAATAAAAAGAAACAAACAAGCAGTATTTGCCATTGGTTGGTGGCAGAGGAGGGATGACTAGCTGCAATGCAGGGGATATTTTAGAGCAGTAGAACTATTCTGTATGATACTGTAATGGTGGATATGTGTCATTATAAGATTTTTAAAACTCATAGAATATACAATATGAACAGTGAAGCATACTATAAACTATGGATTTTAGTTAATAATAATGTATCATTACTGACTCATCAATTGTAACAAATGACCACACGAATGCAAGATATTTATAAAGAGGAAATTGGGGGTTGGGTGGGGCTTTCGTACACCTAAAACTGCTCAAAAACTGATTACTATTTTTAAAAATGTAATTAGCACAGATTAATATTTAAATATAGGACACCTCTCTGGTAAGCTCTCTCTTTTAACAACTTGTTAAGAGCACTTGAATGGATGACTCGCTTTGCCATTCCTGTTGACAAAGACCTTCCTTTGAACAAAACTTTAGTTAGGCTCTTCTGAGTCCTTTCTGATTAGGCCTGATCCTGAGCTTCCCTCTCTCTCCTTGTAGAATCCATTTTGAGCAAGAATCTTGCTAAGTTAGCTTAACGCAAATCTCCCACCCTTGGACCTGGCCAACTTCTATATCTCATCACCTTGGCCTGACTTCAGCAAGAATTATCTTGAATTGTTCTAACAAGAATTCCGCTTATCCGAGATGTTTTTGCCTAGTAATTTTTTCATCTACTCCTTGCTCCTTGACTATAAATTTCCACATGAACATACTGTGTTTGGAGTCAAGCCCAGTCACTGTTTTCCACTGCAAGACCTCATTGTAGTGGTCTCTATCCCTAATGATAGTTTCCCCTTGAATCGGGGCTTCCCTACCATTTTTACATGATTAGATTTTTTTTTCTTTAACACTATCAAATACATTGATTTATTATCTTCCATCCCTTAGGTTAACTAAATAACCAAAAGTCAAGACTTATTGAAATTCTATTTAATTCAGGACTATAAGAGTCTGTATTTTTCAAAGTTCCCTCTGGAATTGCTTTTATGATTGTTTACAAAACAAAATATTAACCTTCTTAGAAACCAGTATGCTTTGGGAAATTTTAATGACAAAAAGTAATTTTAATACTAATTGATCATATATAAACTAAAAAGTATTTTATTTTCTTCATAAAAAAGTAAAATTTTGACTATGAGGTAAATAAAACTCTCACTTATTGGAATAGCATGTAGAAATTGAAATGTCATTTTTTATTCATGAAATAGAGAATAATGTATCCCTGTTTGAGTAGGAAAACAAACTCCGGCCTGGAGGGTCCCCAGTTCTCCCTTTTTTCTTTCTGTGTCCTGACCTAAAATTGTGGAATGCTGTAACCACTCTGACTCAGCCAGCTGCAGGTTTTTCCCAGCAGGCTTGAACCCAGCTGAAGTTGTGAACATTCCTGGGGACTGATAAAGCTAGCTAGGTTGTTGCCTAAAACATTGAAAGAAACTGGCCCTGACTCTGAGCCAAATTCCTCAGACCTCCATATAAGCTCCCTGGTGGTCATACCCTGACTCCCTTGCTACAGACATAAGTCGGTAGAACATCCCTTTCTTTCTGTCCATCAAGAGGATATGGTGCGGCACTCTGCACATACATTCACCTGATAAATACTCTGAAATGATCAACCTGGCGTTGGTGTTTCCTTCTTTGGAATTTCAATTGGCCCCATGTATGAATGGTGTGGGG
The DNA here is from genome assembly GCF_024542745.1 of Macaca thibetana thibetana. NCBI lineage: Eukaryota > Metazoa > Chordata > Mammalia > Primates > Cercopithecidae > Macaca > Macaca thibetana. The sequence goes on along the minus strand of NC_065591.1, from coordinate 41,851,823 downwards.
GGCACACTCTTGTGGGAAGTACCCTGTTACCACTTTTGGGGCAATTCCAGCTGTTCCTTCAGCAGGACAAGATACAACCCTAGCAGAGTACTAAAACTGAGATAGTTTAATATCTGTTAAGGTTTCTGTAGTATATGGTGCAATACAACACATTTTTTTCCATATGACATAGTTAATAGCTCCTGTGGATTTTTTTCTTTTGGTCACAATTTAGGATGAATCGAGGCTGAATATTAAACTATGTTAAAGAAAATAAAAATTAATGTAATGCTTATCAGAGTTAACAAAAAATTGTCATCTTCTCTCTATAGACTTTAATAATCATCATGATGTTATCTAACCTCCATTACTGTTAGACTCTAGAGTAGTTTCATCATAGTCTTACTTTGTTTTTCTTAACAAATATCTATAGTGCAGTAAAGGTTAGGGATCACAAAACTGGCCGTGTCATTTACAAAGCCTGTGTGATTCATTGATTGCTGGTTTCTAGACTCACTCTTGCAACTAGCCAAAAGGTTATCTTCTCATTGATAAAAGTCTTTTAGGAGACCAAGCAATAGAATATATTGATAAACTGTCTAAAGGTGAAAAATGCAATTGCAATTTACTGTGAGATTCTAATTGGGAATTTGTTTTATACTTCACAGTGGAGAGTTCCGTTTGTTTTCGCTTGCTTTTAAGCCAGTGTCTTAAAGCCAGCTGATAGCTGAAGGAAGCTGAAATGACAGGTCCTGAATTTCTTTCCAGGTGATCTGATGGCACAATTGAACAAATATAGGTCATTTCCAGATACTCATTATCTTAACTGAAATCTGACTCTCCCCAGGACCATATGTATTTCCAGCTTTTTCCTGTGTCTGATAATGAAATTTGCTGCATATGCATAGTCTTCTACTCAGCCTTTAATAGATGTTACTTCACTTAACAAGACAATAATCCTCTGAGGTCAGCATTACTATCCCTATTTTATAGTCGAAGAATCTAAGACTCAAGAATTTTTTGTGTTTCCCGAGACAGAGTTTAGCTCCTTTTGCCTAGGCTAGAGTGCAGTGGCGCAATTTTGGCTCACTGCCACCTCAGCCTTGTGGGTTCAAGTGATTCTCCTGCCTCTGCCTCCCAAGTAACTGGGATTTACAGACATGCACCACCATGCCTGACTCATTTTGAATTTTTAGTAGAGACAGGGTTTCACTATGTTGGCCAGGCTGGTCTCGAACTCCTGACCTCAGAGAATCTGCCCGCCTCGGCCTCCCAAAGTGCTGGAATTTCAGGTGTGACCCACTGGGCCCAGCCGAGACTCAATATTTTAAATAACCTGCACCAGAATGTAAATAACCTGCACAAGATTTCAAAACAAAAATGTGGCAACCCACTTTTTACAACTAATGTTTCCACTCCCTACTTACCCTCAGACAAGCAGAGTGGGCACACTGAAATACATTATTACTGCACCTTGTACATCACTTCTATCTTTGTGTACAAATAAATTATTTGAATCTCAAGCAGTTTTGTTAATCTGTACAGTTCCTCATTGCTACCGTTTGCTAATCTACTAGTTATGCCTCTGTACACACTGTGGCATCAGCCCTGTACTTGAAAGATTTCAATGTTCCTGTTGGCAACCTATTTTGTAAACTTATCTCAACATTTCTTAATGTTTTCTCCAAGGTTCTTCTCATTCTCTTTAGCAAAGCAGGCTTAGAGAGGTGTACAGACTTTGCTATTGCTCCAAGTGCTTCACTCATGAAATGGTAAACTCTGACATCTCATTTTCACCATGATGAGACTCTTACATCTCTCTACTCTTTAACTACTTTTGTTCATTACCTCTCTGATACATTGCTCAGTCTATTAGCTCCTTTAGATTCTCACTTGTTTTCCAATGTTGGTCTAGTAATAATAGTAGGAGTAATAATAGCAATGTTAATATTATTGATCATTGTTTAGAAATTATTTGCCATGCATTGCAGATAGAACTTTATATGTTGTGTAAAATAAGTCTCAGAGAAGTAAAGCAAACCATCCAATGCCATATAGTTAATAATGAAATCCTATGATGAAAAAACATGTCTGCTGGTGTCACTCCAAAGCCTCTGTTCTTTTTATTACACCATGCTGCCTCATTAGCCCAGACCTTTCTGACACGTACCAGTGGTTATCACTGTCAGCTCTCATCACCTGCTCTGCAAAACTCTACCTCTGAGTCATCACCATGTAGTCATCACCATGTAGACCCACCAGGTGGGTCTCTAATGTTGTGTGACTATCTTTCTCTATGACTCCAGTCAGCTTCCATTCCAAGTCATCTCATCTGTGACTGCAAATGTTCATTTATTTTAAATCCATCAAATCCTCCACCAAACAAAAGCCTGTACGTCATACAAAAGGCACATGACTGCTTGAATAAATACACAGCAGACAACTCTGCATCCTGCTTTATGAAGAAAATTTAGGTTTTTGGACAAAGGATTTCTCAGCAGGCTGTCTCTCCTTTACCTCCTATTCACTTGTTTGAACTATGTGCATCCTCACAGCAGTCTTTTCTGTCTCCGTAGAAATTATGTCCTCAATCCCCCTGTCCAAAGCTATTCCCTCTACCTGAGCTTTAAGATTTCAAACCCTCAGGACACTGGCCCATCAATATCTTCATATCTATATACATATATATGTATAAATATAAATACACATATATGCATATATATACATGTATTTCCTTATAATCTCTATGTACATATAATTTTAAAAAATGATTTTGCCTGCGAGTGACAGAAAGCACTTTTATTACTGGCTTAAACAAACAGGGGTTAATATTTTCACGTAGTGGTAAATCTGGGACTAGAAATTTGCTGTCATTGGTTTAAGAGTTTAGCCACGTCAGGGACATTGTATTCTTAATTCTCTCAGTTTTATCCTTTCATGTATATATGCTGCTGCAGTTCTGTGCATCACATTGTTTTAGAAGGCTCCCAGCAAATTTCCACTTTGTTCTTATTGGTGAATATTTATTAGTCAGATTGATTTTGCAAAGCTAACCAAAATGCTTAGAGGATGGTACGGTAAATATCTAGACTTTCAAGGTTAAATAGTGAAGGTAGGGAAGGAAGAAGGAAGTTGGGAAATGGTACTATTCAATGAACATCCAGTGCCTATCAAAACACACACAAATAGTGCCTAGTGTCTACTATCTGTATTTTTAAACTTGTTTTTTATTTTCATTTTTCTTGAGACAGAGTCTCACTCTGTTACCCAGGCTGGAATGCAGTGGCGTGACCTGGGCTCACTGCAACCTTTGCATCCTGGGTTCAAGCGATTCTCTTGTCTCAGCCTCCCAAGTAGTTGGGATTACAGGTGCATTCCACCTCATCTGTCTAATTTTTGTATTTTTAGTGGAGACAGGGTTTCACCATGTTGGCCAGGCTGGTCTCAAACTCCCGACCTAGTGATCCACGTGTCTCGGCTTTCCAAAGTGCTGGGATTACAGGCCTGAGCCAACACGTCCATCAAATGTCTACTATCTTTAAAAGAGATTATGCAAAAGAAGACTGTGCCTGATATAGGCTTTCAATTATACCTCCTGTGTTCAACCTGTGTCTTGTTCTTCCCTCTGTGATATTGAACTGCTTGCTTTAGGTTTGACCATTTTGGGGGTTTGCTGGTCAACCCAGTTTCCTAATTTCTGATTCCATCTTTGTGAACACTTGGAGTTGTGACTGACTCTGTCCAGATACAGAAATCGCAATGGCCCATCTACTTTCTGTCTGAAAACATGAATTGAAAAAATCTTGTATGTCAACAAATCTTCTCACATTTGTTTTGTAATTACTATTTTTTATATATTTTATTTCCATACTATCAAGTTAATACAGTATTTGGAGAGATACTTAAAAGTGTGTTGAATCTGCCTTCATTAACTAAGAGTTTTATCACACTGAGTTATTTTTTATATCTCCATTTGACACTAGATTCTGATTATTGAGAGCAGAATCCATTAATCTATTTTATTTTAGTTCCCTAGTACTGTGTACAGTTCTTGAATACTCAAATATCACTGAATGTAAATGGGTGAATTAATTGAAGGCTAAAATCTCGCAAAGATTTGAAATTCAAATACCAGAATTGCATCCTACTAGAAATGCAGGATTGCCCCTTTACCACCTGTGTGAAGCAATGACATTTATTTTCCATCACTGATCTTCAGTTTCCCTACCTATAAACTAAAAATACTGCTATCCATCCTGTATACTTCATAGTTTATGCTAAGATAAAGTCAAATCATGGATATAGAATGCTTTATGAATTACAAAATGTTGCAGTTATTATTTGAACACTTTTCTTTTAATTATCATTATGTAGAGGCACTGACAAATTAACTAAATTGACTACATACTTACTGAGTATTCATTATGTACCAAGCATTACTCTTGGTAATGAAGATACAGCAGTGGCCACGAGATCAATCCTTGCTCACATAAAGCATACCTTTTGGTCTACCTACAGTCCCTGGGAGCAAGTTGCAGTCTTTTTGTTGGTGGTGGTGGTGGTTGTTGTTGTTGTTGTTTTTTCTCTTGTGCTCAATTGCTCTATTCTTGGGGTCTCTTTTTTCTGCACCATAGTTCTCAGCTTATTTGGAGGGAAAATACTTTGAGCAGAACACAATGGTATAAGAATCTCACCCCTTTTCTGTGCCAAATTCATTTTTATCCCTTTCTGTTCAACAAAAATTATATGGAATCAACACCACTGAGCTCTGTGGAAAAAAATAGAAAAACCTGCTTTTGTTGTTCTGCTGGAAGCTTGAGGGTGCTGGACCCCTGTGTGGTAATGCATAGCATTTTAGGTGTTCTCCTCCTTTCTTTGTGTATTAGGTTCAGAATACACTGCATCTCTATGCAAATATAGACAGCTGCATTTAGTCACGTGTATCTGTCTACTTTCTCTTGTTTTAAAAAAGAAAAAAGGAACTTTAAAAATGGGATTATTGAAGGTCAGCAAAGGGTGGGCTTGAGACATTTGGGTCAGTTAAGTGGTCATTTTGGTAACATGGGTTCTCCTTTGGCAGGTTTAATTGTTGAATCAACATCCTTGTAATTTAAGATGATGACATGTTAAATAAAATAAATTCTCTCCTAATGATGACTTGAGCCCTGCCACTCCATGGGAGAATGAGCAGAACCTGTAGGTTCTTATTTAGAATTGATATTTGCTGTTATAATTTTGCTCCTGTTTATTTAAAAAATTTCTTTTTGTTTCACTGGAAAGGAAAGATGATACTCAGTTTTAACATTAAAAGTGAACAAGTTGCTTTGTTACAATAAAACTAAATGTGTACACACACATGCACGTGCGCACGCACACACACATACACACACAGAGTGAGAGAGGGAGGGGAGGGGAGAGAGAGAGAGAAAACAAGTTAGGTATGTTAGTCATTTGCTGCTGTGGCAAATTGCTACGCTTAATGTAACCAAACTTGATTATCTTACACCTTCTTGAGATCGCAAGTTCAGTGTATCTCACTGGTTAAAATTAGGGTGTTGACAGCCTCCTTTTTGGAGACTGTAGATGAAAATCTGTGTCCTTGCCTTTTCAGTTCCCATAAGCCACTTGCATTCCTTGGCTCATGGCCTCTTCCTTCATCTTCCAAACAGTAATGTTAGGTTGAATCCTTCTCACACTGATAGTCCTAGTTTTAACACTGACTCTCCTGTCTTCCTCTTTCACTTTTAAAAAACCCTTGTGATTATATTGGACTCACCCAGGTAATCCAAGATAATTTACCTATATGGAGTCAACTGGTTGGTATCCAAACTTAATTCCATATACAACCTTAATTCCCCCTTTCTGTGGAAGGCAACACATTCACAGATTTCAGGGATCAGAATATTGAAATCTTTGGAACTTCGTTATTCTGACCACAACAGTATTACCCTACTGTGCTCCTTTTCGTTAAAAACTATCAAATATCATCCTGTGTTTCTTTATGAATCTGTGCTATGCCATTCCACACAAAGTGATAAAAATATAGACAATGAAATTGAATTAAATTTTATTTATTGAGAATAACAGTATTGCCTTACTCCTAAAGCCCTGATTTTATTGGCTACCTTGACTAAGTTACTCTTTAGTAATCCTCTTAAATTACTGCAGACATTTTCTTCATTGAATTTCTATAATTGTATTCTGTAGTGGGACCTGGAGGGAGCTTTGCTGTTCTCCTCTTTTTTTTACATGTTATTAGTGAGGAGCCTGGGAATTCTTTACCACGATACACTGTGATGAAATGTAAAATAATAAAAATATAATTTACTGACACTGTAGATATTTTTGTAACACATCTATTTTTCATTTCTAAGTTAAAACCTATTTATTCTAGAACACTTACATATGTTTGAGAAATATGAAAACAAGTTAAAATTCCTTTATTACCGGGTCAGGTAAGGTACATCTACGTCTATCACAAACCAAAAAAAGTGGTTATTATTATTTCTATTTCTTCGTAACATGTGAGTAAACCGATGCTCAAAAAATTTAAGTAACTTACTGAAGATATGCTACAAGTATTCAGTAGGCTGGGATCTGAAGAAAGCAGCCATTGGTTCTAGTTCCTGGTGCTCACACACTGGGCAGCTACACCCTCCACCTGAAGTGTATGTGGCTTTCCCAAGGCATTGACAAAAAAGCTTAGCTACTTAGAAAGAGCAGAAGAAATACCAATTTAAGAAAAGAAAATTACAAGCCACATCAAGATCAACTTACTTTAAAAAAAAACTTCCTAGATGACAATTTGAGGAAGATTAAGACCAGAAAAGAAGAGTTGCAAAAACAGATACTACACCACTCTATTATGTAATACACATGTGCAAATAATAGGATTTGCAAAATGTTCTCAAAGAGTAAAATATTTTTAAAAATCATAGACCTAGAAAATAGTTAAAGAAAGAGAATACTAGTACATAAGTATTCAAGAATAAGAATATTTTAAATGGGTCTGGAAATTTTAAACTTCAATGGATTTTGAATGAAATGGCTGTGTACAGAACCAAATCTGTGTTACAAGGACTAATATGTGATAAACTTCTTTAGAAATGGTTAAAAAAAATTCTCAAATCTCAGTAGAAAAATCAAGTCAGAGGACTCTGTTCTGTTCTATTGGTCTATATCTCTGTTTTGGTACCACTACCATGTACCATCTACAACCATCTGATCTTTGACAAACCTGACAAAAACAAGAAATGGGGAAAGGATTCCCTATTTAATAAATCGTGCTGGGAAAACTGGCTAGCCATATGTAGAAAGCTGAAACTGGATCCCTTCCTTACACCTTATAAAAAATTAATTCAAGATGAACTAAAGGCTTAAATGTTAGACCTAAAACCATAAAAACCCTAGAAGAAAACCCATGCAATACCATTCAGGACATGGGCATGGGCAAGGACTTCATGACTAAAACACCAAAAGCAATGGCAACAAGAGCCATAATAGACAAATGGGATGTAATTAAGCTAAAGAGCTTCTGCACAGCAAAAGAAACTACCGTCAGAGTGAACAGGCAACTTACAGAATGGGAGAAAATTTTTGCAATCTACCCATCTGACAAAGGGCTAATATCCAGAACCTACAAAGAACTTAAACAAATTTACAAGAAAAAATCAAACAACCCCATCAAAAAGTGGGCAAAGGATATGAACAGACATTTATCAAAAGAAGACATTTATGCAGCCAACAGACACATGAAAAAAATGCTCATCATCACTGGTCATCAGAGAAATGCAAATCAAAACCACAATGAGATACCATCTCACACCAGTTAGGATGGCAATCATTCAAAAGTCAGGAAACAACAGGTGCTGGAGAGGATGTGGAGACATAGGAACACTTTTACACTGTTGGTGGGACTATAAACTAGTTCAACCATTGTGAAAGACAGTGTGGTGATTCCTCAAGGATCTAGAACTAGCAATACCATATGACCCAGCCATCCCATTACTGGGTATATACCCAAATGATTATCAGTCATGCTATTATAAAGACACATGCACACAAATGTTTATTGTGGTACTATTCACAGTAGCAAAGACTTGGAACAAACCCAAATGTCCCTCAATGACAGACTGGATTAAGAAAATGTGGCACATATACACCATGGAATACTATGCAGCCATAAAAAGGATAAGTTCATGTCCTTTTAGGGACATGGATGAAGCTGGAAACCATCATTCTGAGCAAACTATTACAAGGACAGAAAACCAAACACCACATGTTCTCACTCATAGGTGGGAATTGAACAATGAGATCACTTGGACACAGGGTGGGGAACATCACACACTGGGGCCTGTCGTGGGGTAGAGGGAAGGGGGAGGGATAGCATTAAGTGAAATACCTAATGTAAATGACAAGTTAATGGGTGCAGCACACCAACATGGCACATGTATACATATGTAACAAACCTGCACATTGTACACATGTACCCTATTACTTAAAGTATGTAAAAAAATATAAAATTAGCAGGGCATGGTGGTGCATGTGTCTAACCCCAGCTACTCAGGAGGCTGAGGCAGAAGAATCGCTTGAACCTGGGAGGAAGAGGTTGCGGTGAGCCGAGATCACACCATTGCACTCCAGCCTGGACAACAAGAGTGAAACTCTGTCTCAAAAAAAAAAGGAGAGAAAAATCAAGTCAGAGAATAATGCGTCTGTTCAGTGAACTGTAAATGCTCTTGAGCTACAGAGGGTCAATAGAAAGGGTCAGATTTATTCTTCAAAACAAATATAGTCTGAAGTCACTGCATGAATAAAGATTTTGGAGGTGGACAAACTCCAGTCAAATAGAGAGAGCTGTTCTGTGTGATCTTAAGCAGATCAGTGCCTCCTCCTGAATTTCAATGTTCTTATATTTAATTTTCAAATTTAAAAAGTGTTCAGCACATGATATACTAAGTCTCAACAAATTATGCCTATTCATTCATTTGTAATCCATATCCTGAGTACTGGGGAATACAGTCCCTGTCCTAAGGAATAATCAGTCTTGAATAACAAGCAAGTAACATGGCAGTGCATTACTTTGCACAGTGATAAATGCTTTAATGGATTAAAAATACGGTACTATGGGAACACACAGGAGAGTTACCCAGCACTGCCTGGGGTGCAAATAAAAGTATCTAGGAAAGGCAGTGTCTCACCATAGAGGCCAAAGATGAATAATAGCAATTTGTGTGAGAAGTTAGAAAAGTATTGCTGCCTAGTTCCCTAGAGTTAAGGCATACTGCAACAGTCCAGTAGAACCTATCTCTAGAGATGAGAACTGGAGAATGAGAAATGTGGAGTCCAGGGAGAAAAGAAAAAAAGTTTGTATTGTTTCCATTTCTCCTTTGTAAAGATCAAGAAAAAAAAAGGGAAGGGGGAGCACTACACATCTCATTTACTGTTTCATCCTTTTTCTACATACAGAGTTAAGAAAAGTAATGACTGAAAAGTTTTGCGAAGACACCAAACAATCAGAGCAGTAGCTGGGTTGGTAATGGAGTGCAGTCCTAGGGTTAGTGAGTAGAGAGTAAGTTGGACTAGCAGCTATTTTCAATTCAAATGAAAACATAATATTTAATAACTGACATCCTCATGCCATGTGCACCATCTGGACCTTGACCTTGGATTAGGTTAAACAACTGGTAAATAAAATTGTCAGCTTTTAAGTTGATTTTTACCTTGAACTTATTTTGTAGTAGGTTAACATCTTCCTCCATCATTTGTGTGTGTGTGTGTGTGTGTGTGCAGTGTGCAAAAGCATATGTGCTCCAGAACAGCTGCACCCCCACTATCCCACTATCAACAATTGGGTCAAATGTTAAAGCAAACCACATTATTCAATTTCATGGAATTAACTGATTAAGAGTTTGATAATTCTGTCATCAATTTAAGGTGACTCACAATTCAGAGGTAATATCATTAGTAAAAAATGTTTCCAGTTTCAAAGCATTTTCCTATGTTTAGTACTCAGAACAACACGATGAGATACAAGGAATAGAGAATCAGTCATTTCCAAATGCTGTGAAAGTCAACTTCCACTAGCTGCAATATCTCTAGGAGCCAAACAGCCAGGTAAAACCATGATCTATATTTGGAAAATAAGGAAACTGAAACTTAGTGACAAAATGTATTAATACCTTGATAACATGAATATAATATGTGTTACTCCTGAAAATTTAAAAAAATGCAAGAAAAATAATTTTATTATTAGGCATTTCACAAATTGAATAAAACCGATTAAGAATACTAGGCATTACCACCTCCCAAATCTTCTAAACATTGAAATGACGGAGCTAGCTTCTTACCCTAAATACTTTATTTCAGTAGGCTATTTGAGATTATGAAAGGTTAAAATTTGGTTTTGGACTCACTGATTGAAGTGTGTCTATTTAGTTAAACTAAAATTTACAAAGTGTGTTGGCTACATAGGAGGCAATGACATGTTTGCCAAACAAAAAATAATAATAATGAAATACTAAAGTTTACTTTTTATCCTAAATTGCTTTATAATCCACTCAGTTTTTGTTAGTTAAAACTTATATAATAGATTCATTTGTTTTATACCCAATTATAATATTTTTGTTATAGTATAGGGATTCCATATTTCACAAAACATGAGGAATTGTGAGCAAGCACAAATATCTCATTTATTTAGAATTAAAAAAATATGTGCAAGTTGCTCAGCGAGGTGCCCTGAGAATATTCAAGTCATGCTTTATGTTATCAGGAACTGCCAGTCTCGGGAAGGAAGCATGGCCTATACATATGAAAGAATTTTGTTTCAAATGACTAAATAATTAAAATCAGGAGAAAGACTAATTAAAGAAGTCAAAAATAAGAAATTTCAGGGAAGTAAAGACACTTTTTTTTTTTCTGAGAGATCAGGATTTGTTTCACTACAGGAGTTGGCACCTTGAAGAATGGAAGGTTGCATTCTTATTCAAAGTAATCTCAATAAGTCATAGCTTACATTAATTGTGACTCAAAGATTATTTTAAACGATCTTTTCTTAATGAAGTGTTGTAATTTTGACTCTAAAAGCTGGAAGAGGGCAGGTTATTTTATTATTTCATTCATTCGTTTAATCATTGAAGATTATTATGCCCTGTGCATTGTTCTATTTGCTCATGATGGAAGATGGAAGTGTGCTCCGTTCAGAAAAGGTCTCTGCTCTCTCAGAGCTTATATAGTATTTGAGGAATAAAATAGTGAAGAAAAAATATGGCAAATGCAAACTCATTTTCTATCTGAAAAGGAAAAAGTAATTAAACAGAGTGCTGATATAACTATCAGTAATGAGAGAAGCATTATGAGAAGGAAGGCTAGAATGGTGGTCAGGAAAAGCCTCTTTGAAATAAATGGAACTTGTGACATGAAACTCTAAGGAAAGACTGTTTTTAGTTAAGAGACATGACAGCGCAGAGACTTAAGCTAGAAAAAAAAAGCATAGTGTTTGAGACTCAGAAAGAAGGGCCATGTGGTTGGAGTGAAACAAGATGGGTAGAAAGTGATGGGAGATGAAGTCTAATTGATAGACAATAGTCATGTTAAATAGTGTCTTGTTGGACTGAAAAGGTATTTAAATTTTACATTACAAGTCATGAAAAGCCCTTGGAGAATTTCAGAAAAGAAAGGAATGATATGATGCACATTATAGAATTATTGTTCTGATTAAATACTGACATATTTGGCTTAGACACACAGCAGTTAATTTACAGACTTCTGTTACTATATGTTTACTTTTGGTAATTACTAGAAGTGTGCACAGCTCTATCTTAACTCTGTGCTAAGCTTTAAAATACTATAGTTTAAAAAAGTGGTATTTTACATTTTTATTGAGTGGTGAAATTTGACATAAATCAATAAAGGCATATGAGATAATGAATCTATCCTCATATTCAGTACTTATTTTCTAAGAAATATGTCTGCTTAGAACATGCCAAAAATGGCACAAGACAGCGATGCCCTCTCTCACCACTCTTATTCAACATGGTATTGGAAGTCCTGGTCAGAGCAATCAGGCAAGAGAAATAAAGGGAAAATGACATGATTCTATATCTAGAAAGGCCCATAGTCTCAACCCAAAACCTCATCCAGCTGATAAACAATTTCAGCAAAGATTCATGATAAAAATCAATGTATAAAAATCACTATAATTCCTATACAGCAACAACAGCCAATCCAAGAGCCTAATCAGGAACACAATCCTAATCCACAATTACCAAAAATAAAAATAAAATAAAATAAAATACCTAGGAATACAGCTAACCAGGGAGGTGAAAGACCTCTACAATGAGAATTACAAAACACTGCTCAAATAAATCAGAGATGACACAAACCAGTGAAAAATCATTCTATGCTCATGGATAGCAAGAATAAATACTGTTAAAATGGCCATACTGCCCAAAGCAATATACAGATTCAGTGCTATTCCTATCAAACAATTAATGACATTCTTTATAGAACTAGAAAAAATGATTTTGAAATTAATATGGAACCAAAAAGGAGCCTGAATAGCCAAGGCAACCTTAAATAAAAAGAACAAAGCTGGAGGCATCATGTTACTGGGCTTCAAAGGGCTACAATAACCAAAACAGCATGGTACTGATACAAAAACAGACATATAGACCAAAGGAACAGAATGGAGCCCAGAAATAAGGCCACACAGCTACAGCCATCTGACCTTTGACAGCACTGACAACAACAAGCAATGGGGAAAGGACTCCCTCTTCAATAAATGGTGCTGGGAAAACTAGCTAGCCATATGCAGAAGATTGAGACTGGACTCCTTTCTTACACCATATGCAAACATCAATTCCACATGGATTAAAGACTTAAATGTAAGGCCGGGTGTGGTGGCTTATGTCTGTAATCCTAGCACTTTGGGTGACTGAGGCAGATGGATCGCTTGAGCTCAGGAGTTGGAGACCAATCTGGGCAACATGGTGAAACGTCATCTCTATGAAAAAATACAAAAGCTAGCCTAGCGTGGTGGCGTGTGCCTGTATTCCCAGCTACATGGGGAGCTGAGGTGGGAGGATCGTTTGAACCTGGGAGGTCGAGGCTGCCGTGAGCTGAGACTGCACCACTGCACTCCAGCCTGGGTGAAAAAGCAAGACCCTGTGTCAAAAAAAAAAGAAAAAAAAAAAATTATTTAATTAAAATAAAAAAAGATTTAAATGTAAAATGTCAAGCTATAAAAACCCTGAAAGATGGCTGCAGTGAGCCGAGATTGTACCACTGCCCTCCAGCCTGGGTTAAAAAGGCGAGACCCTGTGTCAAAAAAAAAAAAAAAAAAAGATTTAAATGTGAAATGCTAAACTATAAAAACCCAGAAAGACAACCTAGGCAACACAATTCTGGACACAGGAACAAGCAAAAATTTCATGACAGAGACACCAAAGGCAATTGCAACAAAAGCAAACATGGAAAAATGGTATATAATTAAACTTAAGAGCTTCTGCACAGTAAAAGAAACTATCAACAAAACAAGGAGACAACCTACAGAATGGGAGAAAATATTTGCAAACTATGCATCTGAAAAAGGTCTACTATCCAGCATGTATAAGAAACTTAAATAAATTTACAAGAAGAGACAACCCCATTATAAAGTAGGCAAAGGACATAAACAGATACTTTACAAAATATGACATACATGCAGTCAACAAGTATATGAAGAAAAGATCAACATCGCTGATCATTAGAGAAAAGCAAATCAAAACCACAATGAGATACCATCTTACACCATACAGAATGGCTATTATTCAAAAGTCAAAAAAATACCAGATGCTGGTGAGGTTGCAGAGAAAAGGCAATACTTATGCACTGTTGGTGGGAGTGTAAATTAATTTAACCATTGTAGAAAGCATTGTGTGACAGTTCCTCAAAAAACTAAAAACAGAACTACAATTTAACCCAGCAATCCCATTACTGGGCATATTCTCAAAGGAATATAAATCATTCTACCATAGAGACATATGCATGTATATATTCATCGCAGCACTATATACAATAGCAAAGTGTGGAATTAGCCTAAATGCTCATCAATGACAGATTAGATAAAGAAAATGTGGTACGTATGCATCATGAAATACTATGCAGTCATAAAAAGGAATGAGATCATGTATTTTGCAGGAACATGGATAAAGCTGGAGGACATTATCTTGGCAAACTAATGCAGGAACAGAAAACCAAATACCTCATTTTCTCACTTGTAAGTGGTAACTAAATGATGAGAACTCATGGACACAAAGAGGAGAGCAAAAAATACTGGGGCATACTTGAGGGTGGAGGGAGAGGAGCAGAAAAAAATAACAATTGGATATTAGGCTTAGTAAGTGGGTGACAAAATAATATGTACACCAAACCCCCATAACACGAGTTTACCTGTATAACAAACCTGCACATGTACCCCTGAACCTAAGATAAAACAAAACAAAAAAACAGCTGGGCACAGTGACTCGTACCTGTAATCCCAGGACTTTGGGAGACCGAGGCAGGCAGATCACTAGGTCAAGAGATTGAGACCATCCTGGCCAACATGGTGAAACCTCATTTCTACCAAAAAATACAAAAATTAGCTGGGCACGGTGACACGCGCCTGTAGTCCCAGCTACTCGAGAGGCTGAGGCAGGAGAATTGCTTGAACCCAGGAGGCAGAAGTTGCAGTGAACCAAGACTGTGCCTGACGACACAGCAAGACTTCTAAAAAAAAAAAAAAAAAAAAAAAAAAAAAAAAAAAAAAAAAAAAAAAAAAAAAGCCAAACATGGATTTAATCTGGAATGGATATTAATAGTGTAGGAAGTAATCCATAAAAACAAATCATAGATTTCCTTTTATTGTTGTTTAAAATGGCTCTCTAATGTCGAATAATACATAATAGAGTTCATACTTGAGGGCCTTATTTCTCAAGTATAAAAAACTGCTTTACTGTTGAATTTGCACTGTGAGAGTCTATTAATGTATATCTCTTTCTTTACTGACATTCTTAGAGAACCTCCTATGGGTGAGGGAACTATTCTGTGTATTTAACATACATGATCTCATTTAATTCTTACAACTCCAAGAAGTGAGATACTGTCTTCACTTAATAGAAGCTTGAAAATTTAGAAAAGGGTATACCAGCTGAAGATTGGACAGCTACAACCTTCAGAATTAATATACAAACATAGGGCTTTCTGAGGACTGGGTGTTAGTGTTCTACTTTATTAATTTCCAAACTTTCGGAAAAAGCTTTCCAGTTTGTGAATGCTAAAAGTGTCAAGAAAAAAGAAAGATTATATTAATATTTATTTTCTGTTTCAGCAAATGGAGGTCAATATTTTCAGAGTGGGAAAGAATTTGGAGTAATGGGAGATTCAACTACATGAGACCAATCCATATAAAAGAAATTTTCATGTCCTCATTACTTCTTATATGTAATAATGTCAAATAAAAGACCAAGGAAACTCTCCACAAGTATTCCAGAACATCTTAAGCTATAATAAGACTTTCATATTTTCTGTATTTTAGAAGAACATAGAGGAAGCACATTCAAACTGAAGAGGAAAAGCCTGTAAACAAAACGACATATGATAAACAGTCAGAAGAACTAGTTGCTACTTAGATTGCATTGGAGATGACTAATGAGGTGTGCCAGCTGTTTTTGCAAATTGACCGGGTAGGAAGGCAAAATAAGGACTAGGAAATGGGTGGGACTATCACAGATAGGTTCAACAGATGACAACTGCACAAATAATAATGAAGGGTTTTCTAACAATTAAGTTGGCCTAAAGATGAGATGAGTTTCCTTATATGAGAGTGATGAACTGTCAAGAGAGGTAAGATTACCACCTGGCAGCAGTAGTTTGGTGGGTATTCACTTATTAACTGAGAGCTGGATTGATGATCCTTCATATCTGAGAGTTTATAACTGTGGTAAATCATCTTTCTGCTTAAACTTTAGAAAGATCATTTTCCTTTGGAATCTATATTTAATGACTTTTTATTCTCTCTCTGCCTCAAAACCTAAGGATTGACTGAGCAAACTCATTGCTTTGGTGATGCAGAAAAATGTTCAGACTCGAAAAGAGTTCTACCAATTGACACCTAGAAAACCTAACTTAAAACCTAACTTAATGATGTTTATTGCCAACTAAAACAGCAATCATCCCCCTAACCAAAATTAACTGAGGCTGAATTAGTGAGAGAAACTCTACTTCTGAACTTCAATAGTCTCCCTTCAGTTTCAGCAACCATCTCACCACAAAAAACCTCAACTTTCTATATGACGTTTTCTCCCTGGACTTCTGTTTCTAGGCCACAATACAACTTTTCCATTTGCTGTCAAACAAATGAAGAAATTTATGAACAAAACGAAATGTAAAATTTTTACCAATGAAAGAAGAATTGATGAAATCAGAATAAAGACATTTCTTTTTCATTTATTCAAAAGTTATCTGGTACCCACTAAATACAATGTACTCTGGAAAGTGTATGTACAGAGTGGATACAAACACAAATTAAATTCTAACTTTGGGGAAATATAATCTGTGGTACAAAATATCACACCTACTAAAGGAAATGAATTATCTACATAGATTATTAGTATGTGAAGTAAAGCATGTAATTGAATGATATATAAAGAATTTAAAGACATTGCTGTCAGAATTCTGAACAGAACATAATTAATTACGACTTAATGGGCAGATGTGGGGGAAGTAGGACAAAAGATAAGGTTTAGATACATGGAGAAATACCTGGAGGTGGGGAAAAAAAGGCAAAGAAGTACAGATACAATGTACAGTAAAATAAATAGGATAGACTTTAGCAACTGAATGGAAGAATTAGTCATTTAGTATGGAAATTAGGCAAGCTACAGGGAGTGGTGAGATGAGGCTATAAAATATTTTGGGGTTGGATCCGGGAAAGCCTTGAATATACTTATTTGGAAAATAATTGGAAGTCAAACATGTTTCAGGAATATAATCCTCACAGTTCTCAGAAGGATAAGTGGGAGGCATGAGAGAAGCCAATAATCTCACTGGAAAAGTATCCCCACTGTCCCCCACAACTTATTAGGAATGAAATACCTGTTTTAACTCTGAACATGCTAAGCCTCATAAAAAGGAACCTAGTTTTTTTACTGTTACCTTATTGTCTCATTTTGGTTTTTCATTAACTTTTGCCTAAACAAAGAAGTCAGACTCTAAAGACAAATTGTTATATTTGAAATCAATGTCAAGTCTTACAGTAGAAAAATAATAAAAGTCCATTGATGCTGTAAGGCATTGAAAAATGGGCATTGTTTGACTTCAGTGGATGACTGATGTGTGTTTGTAAAAGCTCCTATTCTAAGAGGAACAAAGCATTCTCCTGAAAGACTAGCCTCCTCTTTTCTCTCTAATTTTAGTTTCTTTTTCCTGCCTCTGTTATTATGTGGCTCCAACTTAAAAAACAAAACAAAACAAAAAAAAACAAAACACTATTTTACTACCTCTCCTCACACTAGGTAATCCTTTCACAAGCAGCATAGTTAGAAGGTCATTTCTATTATGCTTTCTTTCAATCCAGGAAGTGACAATCACACAAAGGTCTTCTCCCAGCATACTCCCATTGCTCCCGTTGGATTACACCGGCAATGCTACACATATGTTTCCTATAACAGATCTGCATTCAGAGAACCTGTCAGGGACAGTAAGGCAAGGAGAAAAGCTTCTTGATATATTTATGCTCATTTATAATGTAGATAGCCACACTGAGCAAAGAGAGTGGATGCATTTTGGGAACTAAAGAAAAATCTTAAAAACAATGTCCTTGATCCCTATACTGTTTTGCATGCACTACTTTATTTTATTTTATTTTTTTTATTTTTATTTTTTATTTTTTTAATTTATTTATTATTATTATACTTTAAGTTGTAGGGTACATGTGCATAACGTGCAGCTTTGTTACATATGTATACTTGTGCCATGTTGCTGTGCTGCACCCATCAACTCGTCATTTACATCAGGTATAACTCCCAATGCAATCCCTCCCCCCTCCCCCCTCCCCCTCCCCATGATAGGCCCCGGTGTGTGATGTTCCCCTTCCTGAGTCCAAGTGATCTCATTGTTCAGTTCCCACCTATGAGTGAGAATATGCGGTGTTTGGTTTTCTGTTCTTGTGATAGTTTGCTAAGAATGATGGATTCCAGCTGCATCCATGTCCCTACAAAGGACTCAAACTCATCCTTTTTTGTGGCTGCATAGTATTCCATGGTGTATATGTGCCACATTTTCTTAATCCAATCTGTCACTGATGGACATTTGGGTTGATTCCAAGTCTTTGCTATTGTGAATAGTGCTGCAATAAACATACGTGTGTATGTGTCTTTATAGCAGCATAATTTATAATCCTTTGGGTATATACCCAGTAATGGGATGGCTGGGTCATATGGTACATCTAGTTCTAGATCCTTGAGGAATCGCCATACTGTTTTCCATAATGGTTGAACTAGTTTACAATCCCACCAACAGTGTAAAAGTGTTCCTATTTCTCCACATCCTCTCCAGCACCTGTTGTTTCCTGACTTTTTAATGATTGCCATTCTAACTGGTGTGAGATGGTATCTCATTGTGGTTTTGATTTGCATTTCTCTGATGGCCAGTGATGATGAGCATTTTTTCATGTGTCTGTTGGCTGTATGAATGTCTTCTTTTGAGAAATGTCTGTTCATATCTTTGCCCACTTTTTGATGGGGTTGTTTGTTTTTTTCTTGTAAATTTGTTGGAGTTCTTTGTAGGTTCTGGATATTAGCCCTTTGTCAGATGAGTAGATTGCAAACATTTTCTCCCATTCTGTAGGTTGCCTGTTCACTCTGATGGTAGTTTCTTTTGCTGTGCAGAAGCTCTTTAGTTTAATGAGATGCCATTTGTCAATTTTGGCTTTTGCTGCTGTTGCTTTTGGTGTTTTAGACATGAAGTCTTTGCCCATGCCTATGTCCTGAATGGTAAATAAACAATTTCATTTAAAAGCTTTGCACTCCTGACAATATAGCTTTGGAAGATCGCTGAAAAATCTAAATTTCAAATAAAGTATAAAATGATGCATAACTTCTAATTACCAAGTTTTATGTAGAGTAGATATGATTAAATGTAACAGAAAGGAACTTATGGGATGGTACATTAGAAACATATGCTGTCAGAGAGTCACATCTAAAGATCCTGACATAGTCACCCAGTTAAAGGTATTAATGTGTACTTTGGTAAAGTCAAAAAGACTCACAATAAAACGTTGCTTTCAGCTGAGAAGTAACTGCATAGAATGGGCGTTGGTATTTTTGTTGTTGTTGTTGTTGTTGTTTGTTTTGCTTATTTCACTTCCTGCCCACCCTATTACTACACAATTAACTCTTCCAATGGCTCATTATTAATCTACAAAGAATGCAACAGGTTTATTAAAATACAGTTGGGCCAGGTGCAGTGGCTCACACCTGTAATCCCAGCACTTTGGGAGGATAAGGCAGGTGGATCACAAGGTCAGGAGATTGAGACCATCCTGGGCTAACAAGGTGAAAACCGTCTCTACTAAAAATAAAAAAAAAAAATTACCTGGGCACAGTGGCAGGTGCCTGTAGTCCCAGCTACTCAGGAGGCTGAGGCAGGAGAATGGCTTGAACCTGGGAGGCAGAGCTTGCAGTGAGCCGAGATCGCACCACTGCACTCCAGGCTGGGCAACAGAGTGAGACTCTGTCTCAAAAACAAACAAACAAAAACAAAACAAACAACAACAAAAAAGTCATAATTTGCATACTTATACTTTAGTGATTATTGTCAGGTGTTTTTCACTGAAGGATAATATATCCTAGACAGCAGACATCCAAATGTCTTTAGTGAACATATTGGAAGTAAATTTTATAAGCGTTATTTTTTGTTAACTGCATGTGGCTTCAATCTTCTCTTCAGTAGAGCCTGTTTTGTGGATGTTACTGCATTTGTCTTTACTGCATGGTAGACAGTTGTCAATTATTATTATCCTGGTTTTACAGATGAAAAAACAGAAATGCTGGTAGTTTGTGACTTCCTCAGTATTACCAAACAGAACTGAAGCTGCAGTCCAGTTTTGGATCTATTATGTTACTAATATATTTAAATAAAAAGAGGGTTGTATAAGGCAGTTACAGAAGGATAGGGGTATAGTTTTTAATTATATACCACAATCTCAATTTTCTTTTTTTTTTTTAATTATACTTTAAGTTCTAGGGTACATGTGCATAACGTGCAGGTTTGTTACAGATGTATACTTGTGCCATGTTGGTGTGCTGCACCCATCAACTCGTCAGCACCCATCAACTCGTCATTTACATCAGGTATAACTCCCAATACAATCACTCCCCCCTCCCCCATCCCTATGATAGGCCCCGGTGTGTGATGTTCCCCTTCCCGAGTCCAAGTGATCTTATTGTTCAGTTCCCACCTATGAGTGAGAACATGCGGTGTTTGGTTTTCCGTTCTTGTGATAGTTTGCTGAGAATGATGGTTTCCAGCTGCATCCATGTCCCTACAAAGGACACAAACTCATCCTTTTTTATGGCTGCATAGTATTCCATGGTGTATATGTGCCACATTTTCTTAATCCAGTCTGTCACTGATGGACATTTGGGTTGATTCCAAGTCTTTGCTATTGTGAATAGTGCCGCAATAAACATACATATGCATGTGTCTTTATAGCAGCATAATTTATAATCCTTTGGGTATATACCCAGTAATGGGATGGCTGGGTCATATGGTACATCTAGTTCTAGATCCTTGAGGAATCGCCATACTGTTTTCCATAATGGTTGAACTAGTTTACAATCCCACCAACAGTGTAAAAGTGTTCCTATTTCTCCACATCCTCTCCAGCACCTGTTGTTTCCTGACTTTTTAATGATCGCCATTCTAACTGGTGTGAGATGGTATCTCATTGTGGTTTTGATTTGCATTTCTCTGATGGCCAGTGATGATGAGCATTTTTTCATGTGTCCGTTGGTTGTATGAATGTCCTCTTTTGAGAAATGTCTGTTCATATCCTTTGCCCACTTTTTGATGGGGTTGTTTGTTTTTTTCTTGTAAATTTGTTTGAGTTCTTTGTAGGTTCTGGATATTAGCCCTTTGTCAGATGAGTAGATTGCAAAAATTTTCTCCCATTCTGTAGGTTGCCTGTTCACCCTGATAGTAGTATCTTTTGCTGTGCAGAAGCTCTTTAGTTTAATTAGATCCCATTTGTCAATTTTGGCTTTTGCTGCCATTGCTTTTGGTGTTTTAGACATGAAGTCCTTGCCCATCCCTATGTCCTGAAAGGTATTACCGAGGTTTTCTTCTAGAGTTTTTATGGTATTAGGTCTAACATTTAAGTCTCTATCTGGAATTAATTTTCATATAAGGAGTAAGGAAACGATCCAGTTTCAGCTTTCACTTATGGCTAGCCAATTTTCTCAACACCATTTATTAAATAGGGAATCCTTTCCTCATTTCTTGTTTTTCTCAGGTTTATCAAAGATCAGATGGCTGTAGATGTGTGGTATTATTTCTGAGGACTCTGTTCTGTTCCATTGGTCTATATCTCTGTTTTGGTACCAGTACCATGCTGTTTTGGTTACTGTAGCCTTGTAGTATAGTTTGAAGTCAGGTAGCGTGATGCCTCCAGCTTTGTTCTTTTGACTTAGGATTGTCTTGGAGATGTGGGCTCTTTTTTGGTTCCATATGAACTTTAAAGCAGTTTTTTCCAATTCTGTGAAGAAACTCATTGGTAGCTTGATGGGGATGGCATTGAATCTATAAATAACCTTGGGAAGTATGGCCATTTTCACGATATTGATTCTTCCTATCCATGAGCATGGTATGTTCTTCCATTTGTTTGTGTCCTCTTTTATTTCACTGAGCAGTGGTTTGTAGTTCTCCTTGAAGAGGCCCTTTACATCCCTTGTAAGTTGGATTCCTAGGTATTTTATTCTCTTTGAAGCAATTGTGAATGGAAGTTCATTCCTGATTTGGCTCTCTGTTTGTCTGTTACGGATGTATAAGAATGCTTGTGATTTTTGCACATTAATTTTGTATCCTGAGACTTTGCTGAAGTTTCTTATCCACTTAAGGAAATTTTTAGAGACACAATAAACCCTCCAAAAAATCAATGAATCCAGGAGTTGGTTTTTTGAAAAGATCAACAAAATTGATAGACTGCTAGCAAGACTAATAAAGAAGAAAAGAGAAGAATCAAATAGATGCAATAAAAAATGATAAAGGGGATATCACCACCGACCCCACAGAAATACAAACTAACATCAGAGAATACTATAAACACCTCTACACAAATAAACTAGAAAATCTAGAAGAAATGGTTAATTTCCTGGACACTTACACTCTCCCAAGACTAAACCAGGAAGAAGCTGAATCCCTAAATAGACCAATAGCAGGCTCTGAAATTGAGGCAATAATTAATAGCCTACCAACCAAAAAAAGTCCAGGACCAGATGGATTCACAGCTGAATTCTACCAGAGGTACAAGGAGGAGCTGGTACCACTCCTTCTGAAACTATTCCAATCAATAGAAAAAGAGGGAATCCTCCCTAACTCATTTTGTGAGGCCAACATCATCCTGATACCAAAGCCTGGCAGAGACACAACAATAAAAGAGAATTTTAGACCAATATCCCTCATGAACATCTATGCAAAAATCCCCAGTAAAATACTGGCAAACCGAATCCAGCAGCACATCAAAAAGCTTATCCACCATGATCAAGTGGGCTTCATCCCTGGGATGCAAGGCTGGTTCAACATACGCAAATCAATAAACATAATCCAGCATATAAACAGAACCAAAGACAAAAACCACATGATTATCTCAATAGATGCAGAAAAGGCCTTCGAAAAAATTCAACAGCCCTTCATGCTAAAAACGC
Organism: Macaca thibetana thibetana; assembly: GCF_024542745.1. Lineage (NCBI taxonomy): Eukaryota > Metazoa > Chordata > Mammalia > Primates > Cercopithecidae > Macaca > Macaca thibetana. Next base: position 41,828,901 of record NC_065591.1, on the reverse strand, counting down.
TCAATAAATTCGGTATTGATGGAATGTATCTCAAAATCGTAAGAGCTATTTATGACAAACCCACAGGCAATATCATACTGAATGGGCAAAAACTGGAAAAATTCCCTTTGAAAACTGGCACAAGACAGGGATGCCCTCTCTCACCACTCCTATTCAACATAGTTTTGGAAGTTCTGGCTAGGGCAATCAGGCAAGAGAAAGAAATCAAGGGTATTCAGTTAGGAAAAGAAGAAGTTAAATTGTCCCTGTTTGCAGATGACATGATTGTATATTTAGAAAACCCTATTATCTCAGCCCACAATTTCAATTTTCATAGGCTAATTGTCAGGTCTGTGTAATGGAAAACACTAGGACATTGAGCTTCCAAATCTTGCACATGATCTTGAAGCAAATTAAAAGGCACAGCCAGTATTTAAACGAAGCTTACTTCTAAAACTATTCCCACTGCATTTTAAAGGTAGGTTTTTACCCAGTAATGGGATTGCTCTCTTATTACTGAGTATATAGCCAAAGGATTAGAAACCATTCTACTGTAAATATACATGCACACATATGTTTATCACAATAGCAAAAACTTGGAACCAATCCAAATGCCCATCAATGATAGACTGGATAAAGAAAATGTGGCACATATATACCATGGAATACTATGCAGCCATAAAAAAGGATGCATTCATGTCCTTTGCTGGGACATGGATGAAGCTGGAAACCATCATTCCCAGCAAACTGACACAGGATCAGAAAGCCAAACACCACATGTTCTCACTCATAAGTGGGGGTTGAACAGTGAGAACACATGAACACAGGAAGGGGAACATCATACACCATGACCTCTTGGCAGTTGGCTAGGGGAGGGATGGCATTAGGAGAAATACCTAATGTAGATGACAGGTTGATATGTGCAGCAAACCACCATGGCACATGTATACCTATGTAACACACCTGCACATTCTGCATATGTATTTCAGAACTTAAGGTATAATAAAATACAAAATAAAATTAAAATTAAAAAGTTGCAGGAAAAAAATAAATGGAATGAAATAATATGAAAAATATAAAAAAGGTAGTTTATTTTTTATTACACACAATATTAATTTGTCTTTATCTGTCAGAGAGACTGCGTAACAATGGTAAACTGTTGCTTAGACATCTGGACTTTATATCTTCAGAAAAATAGAGATACAGGTTGAATATCCCTAATCCAAAATTCTTGAGACTAGAAGTGTTTCAATTTTTGGATTTTTTGGAGTTTTTGGAATATTTGCATTCTACTTACTGGTTCAGCATGCCTAATTAGAAAAGCCCACATCTGAAATACTTTAATGAGCATTTTCTCTGAATGCCATGTTACCAGGGAACCAGCCCCCAATATTTCAGCATAGGTTCTTTTCTATTTTCCCTAAGTGTTGGCCAGTCTGAGAAATAAAGAGAAAGAGTACAAAGAGAGAGATTGTACAGCTTGGCCTCCGGGGGTGACATCACATTTTGGCAGGTTATGTGATGCCTCTAGAGTCACAAAACCAGCAAGTTTTTATTAGAGATTTCAAAAGGGAAGGGGGTACGAACAGGGAGTAAGTCACAAAGATCACATGCTTCAAAGGGCAATAAAAGATCACAAGGGCAGAAGGGCAGAGCAAGATCACAAGGCCAAGGCAAAATTAGAATTACTGATGAGGTTCCATGTCCCACTGGGCATGCATTGTCATTGATAAACATCTTCAGGAAACAGGGTTCAAAAGCAGACAACTGGTCTGACTAGAATTCACCAGGCTGGAATTTCCCAATCCTAGTATGCCTGAAGGCACTGCAGGAGACCAGGGTGTATTTCATCCCTTATCTTCAACTGCATAAGACAGACACTTCCAGAGAGGCCATACATAGATCCACCCCTGGGAATGCATTCCTTTCCCAGGGTTATTCCTTGCTGGGAAAAGAATTCAGTGATATTTCTCCTATTTGCTTTCTGCAGGAAGAGAAATATGACTCTGTTCTGCCCGGCCACTCAGGCAGTCAGATCTTATGGTAATCTCCCTTGTTCCCTGAAAATCGCTGTTATCCTGTTCCTTTTCAGGGTGCCCAGATTTCATATTGTTCAAACACACATGTTTTACAAACAATTTGTACAGTGAACACAATCATCACAGCTTATGAAGATGACGGGATTAAGAGATTAAAGTAAAGACAGGCATAGGAAATTATAAGAGTATTGATTGGGGAAGTGATAAATGTCCATGAAATCTTCACAATTTATGTTCACTGCCACAGCTTTGACTAGTCCCTCCTTTCAGGGTCCCTGACTTCCCATAACACCATGTCAGTACTGAAAATGTTTTAAATTTTAGAACATGTTGAATTTCAAATTTTCAGATAAGGAGTACTCAACCTGTATTTGAACCCAGTGTCCAAAATTATCAATTGATAATCCTTAAGCAGCAGTGGCCAAAAATGAAATGAGCATGAGTTTTGAATTTGGACTGATCTGGCTGGACCTGAAGTGTGCCTCTACTCCAAAGTGTAAAATCTTGATCAAACAATTTTATCCAACTTACTTTCTCCATCTGAGAATAGATAAAGGTCCACCTGTTTTGAATGATTGATGCAATAATTAAAGATAACGTTAGTTTTTAGTATATATGTATTCAATAAATATTAACTACAATTATTTATATATTTCAGATCTATTTACAGGTCAGAGAAAGACTGTCACAACCCTTAAATCTCCAATTTATGTTGAAACAAGATAATGGAGAATCTCACATATTCTTGGGAAAATATATATCATGTGATTGATTTCAGAACGTATCTATATTGTTAATATGTGTTCTACAACTAATTTCGTATCTCTTTGCAATCTTATATTAATGAAATATAGGTTCTGAAGTAAATTATACCTATAAGATTTAAATATTCAATTGAATATCTTTTTAATGACAGTTTACTATGATAACCAAAATGAATGAGAATCTTTCTCAATTGAAAACAATCAGTAGTCACTAAATTGAAAACAATCAGTAGTCACTAAATTGTATCTATCACAAGGTAAAAGAAATAACAGAATCAGCTGTTAGAAATCAAAGTTCTATTAAAAATTTTAATAATTATTACCTTTTATTTACTTAAAAATAAGTAACTCAAAACTGACATTTAGTGAAAATACATATTTTTATGTATACATATATTTGTAATAACTACATTTGTGAAGATGTCATTACTTTTCCCATAGTTAAGAATGTGAGGCAGTGTACAAAAATCTTTGAAATCCTAGGATCATATATTCTGCTAGCTTTACACACCTTAACTGGTTTATTTGAAAGTGATAAGATGATTCAACTGAAAAAATTATTTATAAAAATTTGTATATTTCATAAGAGACTATTATGTATATTGAATTGGAAGGTAAGTTTTTAGACTTGGAGAAAGAGGCCACAGAACAATTTTGTTGCAAAAAAATAAAAATATAATATCCTACAGTATATTGGTCCATTTTCACGCTGCTAATAAAGACATACCTGTGACTGGGCAATTTACAAAAGAAAGAGGTTTAATTGAACTTACAGTTCCATGTGGCTGGGAAACCTCACAATCATGGCAGAAGGCAATTAGGAGCAAGTATCATCTGATGTGGGTGGTGGCGGGCAAAGAGTGGAGAGAGTTTGTGCAGAGAAACTCTGTTTTTAAAACCATTAGCTTTCATGAGACCTGTTCACTATCAGGAGAACAGCATGGGAAAGACCCACCCCCCATGACTTAATCATCTCCTACTAGGTCGCTCCCACAACACGTGGGAATTACTGGAGCTACAAGATGAGATCTGGGTGGGGACACGGAACCAAACAATATCATACAGATTAAAAGCATGACCTAAATACCAAAACATTAGGAGACAATATTTAAGTTTTTTAACCCTAACTAGTTGAGCCATGAACATTATGGCTGTCATTTAATTCCCAAAATGTAATCTTTGAGTTAAAATTTTCAATTTGGAATCAGATGAACTGAAAAGACCTTTTGAAAACATCCAATTTTAATCCAAACTGAATTTTTTAAAGCAATAGGTCCACCTCAGACTGAGCAATAGAGAAAAAGTTTATATCATTTAATATTTTTTGGTGGTTTAATGTATTTAAAAGTAAGCTACAGTTATCTACTTAGACCAATTTGAAGAAAATCAGAAAACCTTTAACCTAAACTAAGCAACAACTTGGGAAATTAAAGAGTTTTCTTAATTTCTTTGGGTTTATTCTAAGCACTTATTTGTTTATGTAATGCTTACCGAAGTCTGCCTCAGCATAAACTAAGACATTTGGAGTCCAAACCAGAAATTTAAACAGCAAGCTCATAAATTATAGATAATGGAATTACTGAGCAATGAGAACCTTAGAGATTATCAAGTCCTCTTTAATTGAGAGATGAGAAAATTAAAGGTGTTAAAATTTCAAAGCATTTTCACCTACACCATCTCAATCATTTTCATAGCAGCTTTGTGAGGGAGGGGTGTAGATAGTAGCAATGCAGTTTTACAAACGAAGAAAAACAATACTATCTCTTGCTGGTCACTAGTGGCAACAAGAGACCTGGGGACTGTTAAGGATACTGGGTCCTTGAAGGCAGGCACAGAAAAATTCAGGGACATCTGCAGTGATAAATAGGGAATAGGAATCACCAAAAACCTATAAGACAATCCCAGGAAGAGACTAAAGGTAGGATGTACGATAGCTGTGTCACTCTGGGCCCCTGAATTTCAGGAGGTGATATTTAGGTACTCAATAATGGAGAGTACAATGTAATGGGTTGGCTAGTGGTTAAGCTAATAATTTGTCCAAGTCAACCTCAGGTATTAATGAAGCAGAACAGAGCATATTTCTCACCAGCGAGAAGAAAATCCTAAAACATGGAACTGTTTGTTACTGTAGCTCTAGGAGAAGCCCAGTAAGTGGAAAGCACGACAAAAGTGTGTAGGAGGCCAGGCTCTACCTCTTTCTTTTGACTTTGGACTTGGAGAAAGTTATATCTCTGTTGTTCAGTATTCTCAGAGTTCTGCCTTAAGGCAGATTAAAACTTAACGTGATAATTCGGGTTCTAATGCTTGTTACAGAGTATTTGAAAAAAATAAAAGCTCTGAAATAAATAATAAGTTATTATTATAACTCTGATTATCATTTAAAATATACCCTTCTTGTCAGAAGATTTCTGCAAGTGAGTCAGGCCTGTAAACAACATGCCAGCATCTGAACATGGAGTTAGTTGGTGGGAAATGGGCTGAAAGATATTCTTCATAGCTTCAGTGTCTGATCTAAAGTTACTGTAGACAAAATGGAAAGTCAGATTCCTTCCTTCCAAGTCGTTTGTTTCCCTTTCATAAGCCATTATGGCTTTGCAAATGGTTTTTAAATTTAAAAAGAAAAAAAAAACAGTTACTTTGTTAAGTCTCAAAGGGGTATTTAAATGAGACCACAAGTATCCATCAGAACCTTTATAACCATTTCAATTTTATAAAAGTCTACCACTACTTGGGGTAAAGTTGTTAATTTAATTAACATATGGGGTGCTCTAGTATAACTACTTTAATGCTCCACATTCTGGGATACCTAAACATCCACGGTAGGTGAGTCACTCAATGTACCCAAGATTACCTAAAGTGATAAATTTTGAATCTTCAATAAAGGGAGGTTTTTGTTAGTTTGCTTGTTTTTGAAGTAAATAATATAGTTGACTAAAACATGAAAAAAAATTAGGTTTGTAAATGAATTTACCTATCTAAATATTTTTAACTATTAAAAGCAACAAAGATACTACCCAGTAACAAAATATCTGTGGTGTATATATACACACAAGTATAGTATATATGCATATACACATATATGTATACGTGTACATATGTATATTATATATACACATATACTCATATAAATACAAGCATGCACATATACATATATACATATAGTATATATACATATACGTATATATGTATATATACTAATACATATGTACATGTACACATACATATATGCATGTAATGCATGCATGTATGTACATGTGTGTATGTACACACATATATGCATATATACATATACATGTGTATACATCTATACATATATGCATGTGCATATGTATGTGGTGCGAATATATATGTATACATATATATACACACACACACACATATGTATACACACACACACATAGTACTCCTGGTCTCGCCATATGTAGTTTGTTTTCTTTGGAGGCTCTTTATCTCCTCTTACCGGAAAACTCATGGTAAGCCTCCAATAAGTTAGTTTTGGCTGTCTATAATTCCAAATAAGTGAAATAATACAATATACACTTGTTTGTTTTAGTTTATTTCACTCAGTGTATCTTATGATCTATCCATGTGATTACATGAATCAGTAGATTTTTCATTTGTTATTTCTGAGTAATATCCCATTATATAAGTATGATCAATTTGTTTATCCATTAGCATTTTGGTAGACATTTAGTGTGTTTCAAGTTTTTGTTTGTTGGAAATACAGCTGCTGTGAACATACAGGTACATTATTTTTTTGACACATTTAAATTTTTATTGAGTAGAGTATCTAGAAGTGAAAATATTTGCTCATAGAGCTGTTTATGTTTTACAGGAAGCATTGAAACCAGGAATATATTAATGAATACCCCTTATTCCATATTTTTACCAACATTTGATGTTTTCAGTCTTCTGTCTTGCTTCATTTTAAGTTTAGTCATTCTTATGTATATGATAGTATCTCATTGTAGCTTAAATTTGCACTTTCTTAAAAGTAATCCTGCTCAGCACTTTCTCTTTTTATTCATAGGCCATTTGTATGTCTTTTGTTGTTGCTAAGTTTCTGCTACAATCCTCTATCCATTTTTTTTTGATAAATAATAATTGTCATATTATGGGGGATACATGTGACATTTTTATACATGCATACAATGTGTAATGGTCCAGTCAAGTTAATTGAGATATCTATCACCTCAAATATTTATCATTTCATCATACTGGGAACACACCAAATCTTCTCTTCTACCTGATTTGAAATATGCAAAAGTTACTAACTAGAGTCACCTAACTCTGCTATTGAACACTGGAACTTATTCTTTCTAGCTAACTGTATGTTTGTACCCATTTACCAATCTCTCTTCATCCTCCCTTTCTGCTACCCTTCTCAGCCTCTCATAACCACTATTCCACTCTCCACTTCTATTAAATTCACATATTTAGTTTCCATATGTGAGTAAGACATGCTATTTGTCTTTCTGTGCCTGACATATTTCACTTAACATAATGCACCCCAGGTTTATTCACGTTGTTGCAAATGGCAGATTTTCATTCTTTCCTATGGCTGAATAATATTCTATTTTATGTGTGTGTGTTTGTGTGTGTATTATATGTATATGTACATTTATAAATATTTTTAAATATGAATATATTTATTTTCATATTTACATATGAATTCATTTGTATACATATAAAGATACATACATACATATATATATACACACACACAAACATATTTTTCAAGTGTTAACAGAGAGGAAATCTGAATCGTAAATTCTATATCCTTAGAAAATATCCTGTACGAATGAAGGGGGGGAAAGAATTTTCACAAAAAGACAAAAGGAAATTTTTACTGGCAGGCCAAAGACATTTCTTCAAATATAAAACAAATGATAAAAGAAGAAATCTTGAAACATTAGGAAGGAAGAACAAGAGAATAAATATGGACAAATGCCATAGAATATTCTTCTCTTCCTGAGTTGCCTAAATAATATACAGAAGTTGTATTATTGGTATTTAGAGGATATTCATTTTTAACATTAAAATAATTTCTGAATATGGCTTTCCCTTGTACCTTACTCATAGGTAATTGAGTCAGAATGCCTCTGTTAGACTCTTTCTAAACAAGGCTGAAGTCGTAAAATTATAACGCCATCTGACACTCGAAACACTGATTATTAAAACCGGGAAGCATAAAGTGACCTAATGAAAGTAGGTTTCAACATTCTCTCAAAGTAATAAAATGTTGCTGATAGCAGATTCTGCAAAGTCAAATATGTATATGATAATGCCCAGAACAATCACTAAGGAAAATAAATAAAGTAGCACACCCTCAAACCCCGTAAATAAACCAAGAAGGAATCCTGAAATTGTTCACATAACCCACAAGAAGGCAAGAAAACAGAAGACAAATATAGAAGAAACAGGAAAAATCAGAAAACAGACAAGAAAATGGTAGACATAATCTCTAACATATCAATATTTACCTTAGTTACAAATTCTGTGAGTAGACCAATTGAAAAGCAGAGATTGGCAGAGTGAATGAAAACTGAAAACTAGACACTCCTTCTAAAGAATAATATAGAAGAACATCTAGTTAACTGCGTGTTAGGCAATGGCTTTTTAGACATAATACCAAATACATGATCCATAAAAAAAAATAATTGATAAACAGGACTATATTAAAACTAAAAATTAAAAATTTCTGCTCTGTGAAAAACAATGTCAAGAGAAAGAAGATGAGCCACAGCCTGGTGGAAAAAATAAAAATTACAGCTAGATGGGAAGAATAAGTTCTAGTGTTCTATTTCTAGTTCTAGTGTTCAAATACTTACACATAACTCATTTATTTAAAATACAGTTTCCAATAATTACAAGGAGACTATTTAATGTTCCTAACACAAATTATAAATAGTTGAGATTACAGATAGGCAAATTACCCTGATCTCTTCACTATAATTATATGTGTCAAAACAACACTATATACCCCATAACTTTATGTGGCATAAATCGACACATAATACAAAATTTAAAACTTTTAAATTTTTCATAAAAGATTTAAATTGACACCTAATAATTGTACACATTTATGCCATATATAGTGATGTTTTGATGCATATATGGGGCACAGTAGCTCATGCCTGTAATCTAGCAGTTTGGGAGACTGAGGCAGGATTGGTTGAATCCAGGAGTTCGAGACCAGTCTGGGCCAAATAGTGAAACCCTTTCTCTACAAAAACTTTTAAAAACTATTAGGCATGATGGTGCTTGCCTGTAGTCCCAGGTTCTCTGGAGGCTGAGATGGGAGGATCACTTGAGCCTGGGAGGTCAAGGCTGCAGTGTGCCATGATGGTGCTATTGCACTCTAGCCTGGGTGGCAGAGTGAGACCTCATATTAAAATAAAAACTAAAAAAAAATTTAAAAATCTGATAAAATATTGTTATCCAATGTATATGAAGAACTTATAAAACTCAACAATAAGAAAAAATAATTAAAATATTACTAAAATTTTCAATAGGCACTTCACCAAAAAAGACATACATGTGTCAAGCATATGAAAAAATGCTCAATATCATATATTATCCAGGAAGCAGAAATTAAAGCAACAATGTCACCATTACACACCTATTAGAATGGCTAAAATTCAGAACACTGACACCACCAAATGTTAGCAAGGATATGGAGCAACAAAAACTCTCATTTGCTGCTGATGGAAATGCAAATTGTACAACTACTTTGGAAAATAGTTTGGCAGTTTCTTATATAGCTAAACATAGTCTTACTAAAAGATCCAGCAATCATATTCCTAGCTATTTATACAAATGAGTTAAAAATTAAAACCTGCACACATATGTTTATGTAAGCTTCATTTATAATTGTCAAAGCTTGGAAATAACCAAAACAATCAAGATGCCCTTCAGTAGGTGAGTGGATAAATAAGTAGTGGTATATCTGGACAACAGAATATTTACTCATTGCTAAAAGGAAATGAACTATCAAGCCACGAAAAGACATAGAAGGGTTTTACACACATATTGTTAAGTGAAATGAGCCAATCTTAAAAGGCTGTCTACTATTTATTCTAACTATGGGACATTCTGAAAGTGACAAAACTATGGAGACGATAAGATGATCAGTGGTTTCAGGGTGTTAGGAGGAAGGATGAACAGGCAGAGCACAGAAAATTTTAAGAGTTTTACAACAGCAGAACTACTCCATATGAGATTATAATGTATATATTTTATTGCAAATTTGTCCAACCGACACCAAGAGTGAACCCTGAAATAAATTATGGATTTTTTGGTGAAAATCATGTGTCAGTGTAGTTCCATCAATTTTAATAAATGTTTCACTCTGGTAATGGATAGGTAATGGGAAGACTATGAGTAAGGCTAGGGAATAATGGAAACCGTGCAATGAATTTTGCTGTGAATCTAAATTCGCTTTAAAAAATAAAGCCTATTAAATTAAAAAAAAATCCTTTGCCTCAAATTCACTTCAAATTCAATAATATGGATAGGTTAAATGCAAAAAGAGGGTAAAAGCAGCATTAACTATGTGAATAGCAAATACAGTAGGAAGGGCATGGTGGTTTATGCCTGTAATCCCAGCACTTTGGGGGGTCGAGGTAGGCAGATCACTTGAGGCCAGGAGATTGAGATCAGCCTGGCCAGCATGGCAAAAACCCATTTCTACTAGAAATACAAAAATTAGCCAGGTGTGGTGGCTCACGTCTGTTATCTCAGCCACTCAGGGGACTGAAGCACAAGAATCACTTGAACCTGGAGGCAGAGTCTGCAGTGAACCGAGATCATGCCACTGTACTCCAGCCTGAGTGACAGAGCAAGATTCTGTCTCAAAAATAATAAATAAATAAATAAATAGATAATCTAATTAATCAATAAATAATAAAGTAGATTTCAGGGCAAAGAAAATATTTACAAAACAGGATGCATGTAATGATAAAAGCATCAATCTACCAGGAAGATACAATTCCAAACGGGTATGCAACAAACAACTTTAAAATACAGAAAAGAAAAATTGATAAGGCTGGAAGGATTAATAGAAAAATCAATAATTATACATATTGAATTCAGCACTGCCCTATCAGCAACTGGTAGACTACTAGACAGAAATTCAGCAATAACATGGAAAATCTGAACAACACAATCAACAGGCAGGATTTTATTTTTTACATACGTGGCATACCACCCAGTATCTGCAAAATGCACATATTTTTCCGATGTCCACAAAGTGTATATGAATATGGGCCATATATGGGATTGTAAAACAAATCTCAGCAAAGTTCCTGTTGCTATGGATTCTTACCAACAGTTGGTGTTGTTGGCTTTTCAGCTTAGCTATTCCAATTGGTATGCATTGGTTTTTCAGTTTTAATTTGCAAGTTGTTAAGACATGATCTTGAGTATCTTTTCATATACTTATTTTTCATGTATACATCTTTGTGAAGAGTCTATAAAGTGTCTATGCAGATCTTTTGCAGTTTAATTGGAATATTTGGTTTCTTACTGTTGAGTTTAATAGTTATTTTTAATTTTGGATACAAGTCATTTATCTGATATGTTTTAAAATAATTTTATCCTTGTTTGTGACATGTCTTCTGATTCTCTTAAAAATGTATCATACAAAACAAACTTTTATTTTACTAAAATGTAACACTGATTTTTTTTGTGGATTTTGTTAATGATATTTTAAGGGCCTCCTTTTTTTTTTTTTTTTTTTTTTTTTTTTTTTTGAGACGGAGTCTCGCTCTCTCGCCCAGGCTGGAGTACAGTGGCGCAAACTCAGCTCACTACAAGCTCCGCCTCCTGGGTTCACGCCATTCTCCTGCCTCAGCCTCCCCAGTAGCTGGGACTACAGGCGCCCGCCACCACGCCCGGCTAATTTTTTTGTATTTTTAGTAGAGATGGGGTTTCACCGTGTTAGCCAGGATGGTCTCAATCTCCTGACCTCGTGATCCGCCCACCTCGGCCTCCCAAAGTGCTGGGATTACAGGCTTGAGCCACCGCGCCAGACAAGGGCCTCCATTTTTAAGACTAAAATAATTTCTGAATGACGTCTTTCCTTTGTACCTTATTCATAAGTAATTGAGTCAGAATGCCTCTGTTAGGCTCTTTGTAAACAAGGCTGAAGTTGAAAAATATAGCAGAATTCTTTTTGCTAAAATTTAGGATTCAGAAAAGCCTGACATGTGGTGCCAAATAGCTACTTTCTTGATTACTTGGAATATTAAAGGGTAAAATGAGATTTTAAGACAAAAACGTGATTGTCTCTTGCAATGCTGCTTTCTCATATAACCTCTCCACACCCTGCTGCTTTCCATTCAAATGGTTGATATTAATGGTGTTTAGGAACTGAATAGGTTATTATATCTATATCTATCTATATATATACACATACATATATACACACACATATATACATATCTGTATATGTATTTAATTTTGTCTTCATGCATCTCTCTGAATCAATTGTTAGCTGACTGTTACGGAGTAGAGAAAAACATATTGCCTAACATCCTGCCACCCAAAAACTCACTTTCTATTCTTATGATTGTTCAGATCCTTCTAGACTTGTCTAATTGAGATGAAAATGTATCCTAGTTTACTTAACAAGTTAAACAACATGATATGATACATCAGCAATAGGAGTAATGTTTAAGGATGATCAGTAGTCATCCTGCAACAAAGACCCTTTAACAAGATTACCGAAGAACTAATATGAAATTCTATGCATCAAGTATTATTTTAAATGCAGTATGTTTTAAATTATTTCCAATGAGAGGTACCTATTATCACCATTCCTATTTGAGAGATGAGAAAACAATGCCATGAATAGGTTAAATAACTTTACTAATGAAATCAGAAGAAATCAGAGCAAGTAGAAATCAACAGCAAAGATTTGTGACAAGAAATCTTGTTGAAGTGTCCTCTCTTGTAAATACCTTAATATTCTGCCTCTCTTAAAATAGGCACTCTGAACATTTTAGGAATGAAGTCTGTGAGCAAAGTGAAGGATAAAGAAATGGATTAAGATTGTTCTTTGCAATTGGCTAATAAATCACTTTTTATTTGATTATTTGTTTCAATTTTAAAATATGTTAGTAATGGGACTGTCCTGATATGGATAGTCTAGGCAAAGTTTCCTCATAATCAGTTCAATTCATAGTTTGACCTTATTATGTCAGAAACAAAGGAAGCCCAGTTATGAAGGAAAGAGAATGGCTTAGAGTTAGCTGCAGAAGGTTTTATGAAAATAGTTAGTCTTCATGCCAATTATTATTTTCCCTTTCTCCACTAGGTCAAATCTGAAGAATGCACACATATAGTTAGCCTTCATAGATGTTCCTACCTCCTGACTCCTATCCCAGTATAATTCTACCCAGCCTACTCTTATACATTATTTTCTCCACCCTTGGCATTGAGAACTTACCCAATTTGACTATTTTATCAGAGGACTCATCCCTAAGTGATAAGGAAAATATTAGAACTGCTCTACATCTTCATTATATAAATAGTTTTATAGTTGTATACATTTGTCAAAATGCAGCATGTTGCTAACAATCACTCTTCAATAAAAACATAGGATAAAATACAATTTGATATGAAAATCAAATTAGGGGAACTCATTAAAAGCTATGGATCTGCCAGCAATGCCAGGAGTTGAATAATTCATCAGCTATTTATCACACTTACCCTACCACACTACTGTTGTTGTTTTTTGTTTCTGTTTTAATTTTGCAAAAGGATTACACTTTCCCAATTGTGAGGTTTCAGAAGCTTGATTGCAATTTTATTAATATAGAGCTTTTGTTACCTAAATTAGCAGAAAGTGCTTTAATTAACATTATAGCCAGTGCTCACATGAAGGGACTTCACTACCACATTTAAAAAAGTACATTTGTCATAGATAAACACTCATTTTATTTATTTGATAGAGCAGGGAATGAAGAATAAAATGAATCATTCCAGGATTGTAGACAACAGAGAGATAGCTGTCTTGATTTTAATTGCCTGATCTATAAATTTTTAAGCAAATAAGAGGGGTTTAAACAATGTTAATCTTAAACTGAACCAGAAGATAATAAAACCTAAAGTAAATTCATCCTCAGTAAGTGGATGGACCACGCATAAATGCAAGAAAAGGAGAGAGGGGAAGGAATAAGCAAAATAAGTACATAAATACATATAAATTAAAACATGATTAAATAGTAGGGAACTCAGGAAAGCTTAAATTGTACTAAATAGAAGTAATATTAATATCAACTATGCTATCCTTTGCTTCTGTTAAATATAATACAATCTGGCTATTTAAATAATTTGTTAATAATTTATTTTAAAATGTATACATTACTAAAGCATTCATTTATAAATTATGAATGCATTTATTCATCTATTTCTTAAGTTCATATTATATGCCAGCAACTATATTAAATGCTACAAATAACTATGAGGAATGAGGTATATCTCTTATATTAAGTCACTTGCAATCAACTTCGTAGGCAATATCTGATTATTTTCTATGTTATTAGAGTAAGAACCTGTAACAGATGTTGGAAACTGTACCTATTAGGATGTAACACTATTCCATGGATAAGAATATAAGCTTTCTAAATACTTGCATAATACATAGAAAACAGAATAAACTGTTGATTTTAAATTTACAAATCTATTACAACATTTATTAATTTAACAAATTTATAAGATACTAATTTGATATTTTAAAAAAATAAATAGGTTGTGAACTCATCATATTCATTAACATTCATTCATCTGATAATACCTTTTTTTCATCTGATAATAACGCCACTATGGATTTTCTAAATTGCCATTTTCCTTTAAAAAAACAATGATTTTGCCAGGTGCTGTTGCTCATGCCTGTAATCTCAGCACTTTGGGAGGCTGAAGTGGGTGGATCACAAGGTCAGGAGATCAAGACCAGCCTGGCCAAGATGGTGAAACCCTGTCTCTACTAAAAATATAAAATTTAGCTGTGTGTGGTGGTTCGTGCTTGTAATCCCAGCTACTGGGGATGCTGAGGCAGGTGAATTGCTTGAACTCAGCAGGCGGAGGTTGCAGTGAGCCAAGATTGCACCATTGCATTCCAGCCTGGGGGAAGAGTAAGACTCTGTCAAACAAACAACAACAAAAAAGCAATGCTTTTTCTTCTTTCTATATTTGTCTGTTGTATTTTGGGAAATAGTAAACTCACTTCCACATGATTTCTAACAGTTATCATATAATGCTTTATAGTTATCATTACAATTTTAAGAAAAAATAAATAAACGGAACTCCATGGATCCTTTATAATCCACTATGTTTTTTTTTGGTAAGATTTACACAATGGTATATTCGGTATTTACCGTTATTTATATTATATTTAAGCTTTAATGTGTCTAAATCTCAGAAAATCCATGTGACACTCTTTAATTTACTAACTAGTAGTCTTAGGTTTAGAATTAGAAAACCTTGACTTCAAGATCTAGCTCAGTCCCTTCAAAATTTAGAGCTAACATTTCTGGTTTAAACACACACACACAATTAACAACAAAAACCTTTTCTCCTTCCTTTCTTCCTGACTTCCCTTTTTTCCTTACTCTCTGATGTTCTCTTAATATCTTCCTTAGCACAGCATTCTTACTTTGTTTTTAGCAAAGTTCTCAATTTTACTGTGCAAATTGCATTTCTCATTCCAGTCTCCTTTCCATATAAGGGTGAGCATATGACATATGCTCATAATAATGAGAGGTGAGAATTTTTGGATGTGGCTGCTGGGAAACTCTTCTTAAAATGGGGGAAAAGACTAGTTAGCATGTTTTTACATTTGTTGTTTTCCCTCTTCACCGCGAAGAACACTAGATGCTGGA
Organism: Macaca thibetana thibetana; assembly: GCF_024542745.1. Lineage (NCBI taxonomy): Eukaryota > Metazoa > Chordata > Mammalia > Primates > Cercopithecidae > Macaca > Macaca thibetana. The sequence goes on along the minus strand of NC_065591.1, from coordinate 41,813,235 downwards.
ACTGGAACATGTGTCTTTCCATTATGAACCAAAATGCGCATGATAAAGGTTACTGAACATATAAAATATAAAATTTCAGAATTCTGATGGCATCATCGAATTAGGACCCTAGTTTACCTACTTCCCAAATTCTATGTGAGAATTATAAAATACTCATTTCACCTTAGCCACTGTTTCCAGATTTGTTATTTGCAGTTAAATTGTAATTACTGATAAGCTCATTATGTCACCATTAGTAGATACTACCTCCATTGTGAACATTTCTTTTTATTCATTCATAAAATAAGTGTGATAAAATTAATTGTCTTAATGAGAATGATGGAAGGATTACATAAGAAAATATGTATAAAGTGTTCAACATGATGCTTGACAAAGAATCTGTAATTATTGAAGTTATGTACTATTTGAGAGAAAAGACTTCCCTCTCTCTAATTTTTATGTTATATTTGAGGAAAATTTTTAATAATTAAGTATGTTACTTTAAGGTAGAGATAAATAAGTGTCTCTTTGTAAATGCAACTAATCTGCAATATAGAAATTATAAGACATGACTAGGCATGGTGGCTCATACCTGTAATCCTGGCCCTTTAGGAGACCAAGGTGGGTGGATCACCTGAGGTCAGAAGTTTGAGATCAGCCTGACTAACATGGTGAAACCCCGTCTCTACTAAAAATACAAAAATTCTCTTGGTATGGTGGCGGGTGCCTGTAATCCTAGCTATTCAAGAGGCTGAGGCAGGAGGATCGCTTGAACACAGGAAGCAGAGGTTGCAGTGAACCAAGATTATGCCATTGCACTCCAGCTTGGGCAACAGAGTAAGACTCCATGTCAAAAAAAAAAAAAAAGAAAAGACAGTATAAGGCATAGTTTTGTTAAGTTACTCTGAATATATGCCCTTGAAAAGTCTCTCTCTCATGGAACAATCCTATTTACCTCCCAATACAGAGAGAAATATTTCTTATTTATTTTAAATTTGGATATATGAAGGCTTTAACGAAGGCAAAATTTTAAGAAAGGGTACAGTCAGATTTGCATACCTTGTAAATCAATATAGTTAGATTGGTAAATTTTTACAAAGCTCTAAAAAGGCAGAAGTAATGCTAATTTACACAGCTGAATTGTTTCAGATAAAGAGTGACTTAAACGCAATCACTCTGGCCAATCTACTATAATTATAAAAGGCTCTTTTAAGCAAAATTCATCTGACTAAGGAAATATAAACACAAGGCATGAAATTTTAGTTCTTTTTTAAGATTATGTATTAATTATTCATTTATTGTTTTTAGGAGATTTTTCCTCAACAGAGATATTAACTTCTTCTGATTTAAAATATAATTAAATTTATTTTACATAATTATGTTCATTTCATTTATGTTTTGAGGATATCATGGAACTTCAAAATGAAAAGTTTATTAGAATGCTAATACTGAAGACTTCAAAAAAAATCCCTCTGTGCAAATAACTAAATTAACTGCTTGATTAGCTCAATTTATCACATTCTTTTTCTCTTTCACTCATGCTAGTTTTTTTTTAGATTCACTCAATATGTTTACTCTCTATGATTCATTGGAAAAGGAAATACTTTTCTTGGTTTATTTAGTTGACTTGTTATCAGGTGTAAACTTTGCCGTTTTAATTTTCCAGCTGTCAATTATTTCCAAAAAGTAATTTTTAAAATTGTCCACCAGGCATAAATTGTTTAAATGCATATTATCCTCATCAAAGCCCTCTAAAAGTTCTGCAATCTGTAATTCATTGCTTAAAATATAAAATATGTCCTTATAATATTTAAAATATATAACAAAGATATCAGGTAACAATAAAGCAGTCCTAAATGAGGGCTGTTGTTAGAGCTCTAAAATGCAAGTATTATATAAAGAAGAGTCTAAGGTATGTTTATTGTAACTAGAAAAATGGGATGGAGAAATTGATCCTCTCCTTAGGTTAAATATAGGTTTACATCTTTTATGTGTTCTTTTGGTTAAAATATTTAATGAATGTTAAATGCATACGTAGCGCCATAGTTAAATAAAGGATAAGCATGTGAATAACTTGAAATGCGGATCTCTGCCCAATTCATTGTTGTCTCCCTAGTCTCCAACATCATGTAAGAAAAAGAAAAAGGAAACAGACTGAGAAATGGAAAGAAAGTGAAGGGAATCAACAAGAAGAGTAAAGAAAGGGAGTGTTCAATCCCAGGCTGATTAGAAGCATGGCCTGTGGCAGAAAATAAGCCTTGTCTGGCTCTCATACTTAAGCATGTTCCTGGGCCTCATTTTTCTCTTCTGAATAATAGTATTCACTTCTTAACATCCTCATGAAAATTAAATGAGATAACCTCTATAAAGTATCTGGCATAAAAGAAACAAAAATGATAATTAGTATATCTGGCAAAATATATCATAGGAGTAGTCAATCTTGAAGCAGGTTTTTTCCTAAATCCTTGTTAATAACTTGAATGAAGGAATCAAGATCAAGCCAAACTTATCTGACAAAGGAATGGATTGAGTTCACAATTTAAAATCACCATATTACAGAGGCAAATAACAGAGTTAGAAACAGTGCAAATGCAGAATAAGAAAGAACTGACTAAAAACATTTTTTAAAAGAGAAATAAATAATAAATGAATAAAGTAGGCCACAGTAGGCAAGCTAAGTATAATTATAATAAAATGTTAAATTTGAATACTTAGCAATTTGTAAGTCAGCCTTTCTTTTCATTGTGCGTTGAACAATTACTCATAAGAACCCTGGGTCCTGCCTCAGTTACCTGAATTTTAAAACATAAGCTAGCACTGAGAAATGTTTGAGAATATGTGATATAGAATCAAACCCGTATGAGGAAAAGACAAATATTTTAAGCTCTTTGACTTGGCAAATACACTGTTAAGTGATACGATTAGTGATGCTTTGTTTTTTTCTCAACAGTCAAGTGAGTTGCCAAAGCAAATATTTCACCGAAGTTTGACAGGAAAGAAAGACTATGCAAGACCACTGTAATAGAGATGAGATGCTAGAACTCTGTGCTGAAACAAAGGGTGAGTTGGGGGTGGGGGTGTGATGTGGTATAATAAGAAATATATACTTGGTCTGTGTTCTCAGTTTCTGAGAGTGTTCCTAAAACTCTTGTAGGTAAGGGTGTTGGGGGAACATTTTGTTTTAACATTTGGTCTTTTGGCCACAGTTACCAACACAGAGCTCCTGAGACATTTGTAATATCCTGAATGATAGGCGGGAGTGACATAGAACTCCTAAACCTCTTGAAATTTCCTGGGTTATTTGAGTATCTTTTGTTCTAAAGACATGCTTCATAGTTGACTCCTGGATGGAAACAGGTCGGCAGGAAAATGAACCATGTGATTAGAGGGTTGGCACTTTCGCTCCCACAGCCTGACTTTTAGCAGGGGAGAGGGGCTGAACATTGAGGTGGTCACCAGTGTTCTACTGATGTTGTCATCATGCCTAGGTAATGAAGCCTCTATAAAAACCCAAAAGGACAGCATTCAGAGAGCTTCCAGATTGCTGAACATGTGGTCATCTCTGAAGGGTGGCATACTCGGAGAGGGCATGGAAGCTTCAGTCCACTTCCCACATACTTTGTCCTATGCTTCCCTTCTACGTGACTATTCATCTGTATGCCTTGTAATATCCTTTATTAATATAATGAAACAGTAAATTTAATCAAGTTGTTTCCCTGGGTTCTGTGAACCACCCTAGCAAATTAATAGAACCTGAAGAGTGGGTCATGAAAACCCCAATTTATAGTTGGTTGGGCAGAAGTACAGTTCACAGCCTGGGTCTTGTAATTGGCATCTGAAGTAGGGTGCACTCTTTTGGGACTGAGCCCTTAACCTGTGGAACCTGAGTCTAATTCCAGGTAGATAGCATCAGAAGTAAATTCAATGATAGGATAGCCAGTTGGCATCCGCTGGAGAATTGTCTGTTGTGTGAGGAAGAATTCACACACATTTCGGTGACCAGAAGTGAAGTGTTTTGTGTTGCAGTGGTGAATTGAGTGTGAATAGAGAAAATACTTTGGTTTTTCTCATCTCCTACAAGGGGATGGAGAGTTAAGCACTATGGTAAACTAGTGGAAAAGTACTGGAAGACATTAGTGATCAATGGGATTTATGAAGCATGTTGAGTCAATTCCTGAGTGCAAATGTTTCTCTCTGTATTTGCTTTTTAGCATGAGTTAGGATTTGCAGTACTATAAGAATAAAAAAATATGGGACTGTCATGGGCTTGAGGAATGTGGAAGAATGGTCATTTCCAATAAGTAACAGGGATTCCAAGGTTAACTGGTGTAATCTTTTTTATTCATTTAAAGTAGTCATGCTTATTTCTTAGACATTTCCTGCTGAAATGACACATTTGAAAATATTGTGGATTTACTATCTATATTTATTATTTCATTTTTGCCCACACTTTATGACATGGTAATATGTTCTAGTTACAAGCCAATTGAATGTCAACCAGATAAAAAAAAAAACAGTGTTTCTCTTTGGCTTAGTAACTCATCAATATAGGAAATTGTGTCTGCTCTCTGAGGTTGAATCTTGACAGGTTCAGTAGTCTCTGCATTGTTGAGATGTTATTTTCTACCGATAAAACAGTATTTAAGTAATTACATGATATATTTTTGGAGTAGAAAAAATTGCTAGAAGCAGAGAGAGAGAGATCATTATGAAATGATATTTCCATATTATCAAGTCTCGTTTTACTCATAGGTGCCATCGGTCTTAATGATAGTTATCCTCTTTCAACTCATGGCAATTTTATGTTGCTGATGAACATAATGTCCACTATACAACAGTGTAAATTCATATGTGTTGTTCCATTTACTACTTAACCTACTAATAAAAGGCCATGTTATAATAATTCACAAAAGACAGTTTAGAAAGAGTATCAGGACTCAATACTTAGTTCTTTTCCCCAAAATAGGTGATTTGGCTTATGTATCAGGCATCCTCAATGGAAATAGTCCTTCTGAAAATGGCTTCTTAGAAATACTTCATGCCAGGTACAATGGCTCACGCCTGTAATCCCAGCACTTTGGGAGGCTGAGGCAGGTAGATCACAAGGTCAAGAGATTGAGACCATCCTGGTCAACATGGTGAAACCCCATCTCTACTAAAAATACAAAATTTAGCTGGGCTTGGTGGCATGTGCCTGTAATCCCAGGTCTTTGGGAGGCTGAGGCAGGAGAATTGCTTGAACCCGGGAGGTAGAGGTTTCAGTGAGCCAAGATTGTGCCACTGCACACCAGCCTGGCAACAGAGCAAGACAGTCTCAAAAAAAAAAAAAAAAAGAAAAGAAAAAGAAAAAGAAATACTTCAGAAGCAGAAGCACAAAAGCTATTGTTCTGGAAAGAAAACTTGGGATTAAGCAATATCCTAACAATAACACCGTGGGGATTTCTGTGGCTCATTGATGGAAATGATTCTCATAATCTGGTGAAATCATTCAAGTGGAATTTACATAGACATTCTGTAGTTGCTCTTTCTTAAGAAATTTGAAATAGTACTTTTGGACTTCAAAACCTTTAGCCAGATAGTTAAAGGTGAAGTAGAAACAATTTTACATTTTTTCTATGTCATGTGTTTATGGTGCTTTATTTATAACACTGATATCAAATTGCCCATTCATTGCTTATTGTTTTATACAAAGAAAAGCATACATCTAGATTAAATGCTACTACTTCCACTCCAACCTAAAACTCTACTTCAGCATCCTTTTCAAAATCAGTCAACCCACTGGCCCTGTGAAGCCATCCTGGCTGGCCTCCCAAGTCCTGATGGGCGGGGAAACTGCCCTGAGGAGGCTGGGAGGGGAGGGCATGATGCTGAACTTTTGTGTAGCCCCCAACTGCAAGCAGAGGAGCATGTAGTTGGACCTGGCCTTCTTCAAATTCCTGCATTATCAGGTCAGAGCCCAGAAGTGAGTGAATTGTTGCAGAGCAGACTTAGAAGATAAAATGCCTGACCAACTAAATCAACATTATTGATCATGTGCCAAATACTTTGAGACCTCTGTGATCTGTAGAAATGTAAATTTTACAAAAACATCAGAAAAATTCAGAATGATTGGGTTATTGTATTTCTCAAAATTAATTGAAGCAGATACTTGTGAAGTAATTGGGAGAGTCCTTATAGGACTGTTCTTCAATACAATGCAATACCAAAAATATTTGATCTTAATAATCATTTAAACAATTCAAATAATAGACCGAAAACGAATAAAAGAATTGAATGAAGATGAAATCAAGCCAGTGAAACAAAGAAAAAATTGTGAAACTTCTGAACAGGAACAAAAACATGAACTAACAACAGCTGTGCTCAGAACCCTACTGCAGAAGAAGGGGATGACGAGCAAAATGAGGACATCTTACCTGTGACCCTTGAAGACAAGAAAAACAAAGAATGCCTAAAATCTCTATTTGAAGTCTTGATTGTTATTGGAAAACAAAATGTGTCGCTGAATGGACATGAGGCTAATGAAATCCCAGGAGGTCTCTTTACTCCAGATAACTTTCAAGCACTGCTAGAGTGCCTGTTAAATTCTGGGGCGGAGGTCCTGAGAAAATGCTTTGAGACAACAGCAATTAACACATTGTTATGTTCGAAAACACAGCAGAAACAGATGCTAGAGATCTGTGAGGGCTGTATTCATGGAGAAACTCTCAGAGAAGTGAGAGACTCACACTTCTTTTGTATTATCACTGACAATGTAGTGGACATAGCAGGAGAGAGCATCTAACCTGTGTTGGTGAGGTTTATTGATTAATCTCATAAACTGAGAGGAGCTTGTAGACTTCCTGGCTCATGAAGCTGATGCAGAAATTTTGGCTGTGAAATTTTACACTGTGACAACTGAGAAGCAGGGACCAAATATGGAGTATTGTCGTGGCCAGGCTTACATTGTTTCTAGTGGATTTTCTTCCAAAATGAAAGTTGTCACTTGTAGAGTTTTAGAGAATTCTAGCAGTGACACTCCGCAAGCTATCTACACACTCTGATCTTATTGTTCCTTAAATATGTGTTGGGCTAAATCAGTACCTGTTATGGGAGTATCTGTTGCATTAGGAGCAATTGAGGAAGTTTATTCTTTTTACCATAGATCACCACAACTGCTTGTAGGACTTTACAATGTTATTTCTATTCTTTTTCAGAACAATGAAGAAAGGGGTAAACAAACTGAAGGGAATTTGTCATTTTCAGTGAACAGTCAGAGATGATGATTCTGAAATTTTAGTGGACCTCCTGCAAGTACTTGTTTTATGTTTAGATGGTGTAAGTGACACAAATATTAGATGGTATAACAGTGTATCTGCCCAAACATTTGTACTCTGCAGTGTAGTAACAGATTTTGATTTCATGGCTATTATTGCTGTTCTTTAAAATGTCTTAACTTTTACAAGAGCCTTGGTAAAAAAAAAAAAAAAAAAAAAATCTCCAGGGGAAAACTTCTGATGTCTTCTTTGCAGCCAGTAGTTTGACTGCTGTATTGCGTTCACTCAATGACGTGATGAAAAACATGAAAGTTTATGAGGAGTTTTGATTTGAGGAAGCCATGAATTTAGCAGCCAGACTTGATATTCAGATGAATCTCCCTGGGAAATTCTGCAGAGCTCAGCAAGGTAACTGGGAATCTCAACTAACCTCTAAGTTACTGCAAAGAAACCTTAAGTGTTCCAACAGTGGAGCACATTATTCAGGTACTTAACAATATATTCCCAGAACAGCATCTCAGAGCTCTTAAATACTTAGCTCTGGGATCCTCAGTCATGAGATAACTCAAATTTCATACATCAAAGGAACACAATGCTGACCTGTACAGAAGTAACTTACCTAGTCACGTCAAGCTCTCAGCCAAGCTTCATTGTTGGAGAATCAAATGGAAACACATAAGGGAAGATGTAAAGCTTCCATTCACCATTTACGAAGTCTTCAATCTGCCTGACATCAAGTTTTTTCCTAGTATGTATGCATTGCTGCATGACCTGTGTATTTTTCCTGTGATGAAGGTTGAGAACGAGTGGTATGAAAGTATACTTGAGGAACACTTTGACCGACCAAATTTAAAGGTAACCATGCTTTGCGTAACATAAATTTTGATATGAAACATGATCTGAATGTAATGGTGGACACACACATTAAACTCCATACAACTATGTCAGAACTTCCTACAGATAATTCAAAAACCATTGAAAATACCTAGGGAACTCTTAAAAATAGGCTTTCTCACATTTGATATTTGGGAAAAAATCCTTAAGGTGTATGTAGGCCACTTAATCACTAAATATCTTTGCCTGTAGGCCTCCATTGACTATATTAGCCATTGATAATCTACCCATTTAAATGATCCCTATTTAAACTCTCATGCTTTGAAGACCTATCTGTTCTTCCAGAAAAGAACATTGAAAGTGCCATGTTTGAGTTCTGTGTGATCTCTTCTAGTAGCACTCTGGAATTGTTTTAGTGAAGTGATTTCAGACATCATACTTTTTGTCACAGTAGATCTCTAGTTCTTGGGGGTTGACTTATCAATTCTTTGAAGAAATATATTTTGAGGAAGTGTGGGAGAAAGGAATCCATTTTATAAAATGTTACAGTGAAGCTGATTGATCTTTGATTAATAAGAGATTTTAGTATGTTGTTAAACATCCGTACTGGACAGTTAAATTACCAGAGATAGAAGCTTGTGAGCTTGCCAAAAAAGGACTTCACTGTAGATTTTATCTCTCTCAAATGAACTTAAAGGAATGAATTACAGTTAAAATTAGAATGGAAGAGCCTGCCATTGTTGTTCAACATCTGATTGTTGCTGTTTACATTCTTTTGTGGAGCCTACATCTTCCTAAGCTTTGTAGCAGGTATATGTTGAAGTCTTCTGTTTCATGGTTAAGGCAGAATCAGAGGCTGGGGTACTGACAACTGACTTGTCTGTTTTTTTCTCTATTTTTCCATAACTATATCTACTGCCTCATCTTTATAAGCAAAACCTGGGAAACTTACAAAAGCAAGTGCTTTTGTTGTTCATCTAGAAATAATATAGAAAATTTTGTTGTTACTTTTGGTGAAGAAAATCAATTTGCATAGGTTATTTCAATTTAAATGTGAATTTTATTTTTTAAAAAATCAACTGTTTAGGCAGGCAACAATAAACATTTAGAGATGGCATTTGAGTTGACACTTGTCTACTATATTAACATAATATTTGGACAAAAAGAAACATAAGGAAACATTATCTATAATATGTGCTTATTATTTTACAGTGGTCTGTGGGGGAAACAGGAATCCGCCAAACACAAATTCAAAATGACAATATGATAGGAGAACAAAGATAGCAGTACTTACCAAGACATGCAAATGTATTTTTGTCAGATCTTCCATAGCCTCAGGGTTCACTTTGCTGTACATGATAAATCACAGATTCTCAGATCTGAAGGCCACCTCCTCTGCCCTCAACCTGGTACATGAGTCTCCTCTCGCTCTCCCTTAAAAGTGAATATTCAGGTACTACACTGGGATCTGCACAACCTTGGGAAGTTGCAGCTTCTTAAAGCAGCCCACTTTCATTTGGGGGCAGCTTAAATTATGATTTAAAACAAAAACAAAAACATCTGGGTGCAGTGGCTCACTGCTTTAATTTCAGTACTTTGAGAAGTGGAGGCAAGAGGATCCCTTGAGCTCAAGGGTTTGAAACCAGCCTGGGCAGCATAGCAAGACCTCATCTATACTAAAAAAAGAAAAGAAAAAGAAAAGGAAAAAAAAATTAGCTGGGCATGGTGATGTGCGCCTCTAGGGTCACCTAGTTGGGAGGCTGAGGCAGGAAGATCACCTGAGCCCAGGAGGTACAGGCTGCAGTGCGATATGATGGCACAACTGTACTCCAGCCTAGGTGAGAGACTGAAACCCTGTATCAAAAAATAAAACAAAAATAAAAATGAATATTTAAAAATCCTTTGACTTCCTAATCCTTAGGCATAGGCCATCCAAATATTTGGACACAGGTGGTTTGTTTCCTTATTTATTTTATGTTTCACTCAACCCAAATTCTTCTCTGTTTGCAACTTAATTTATTTACTCACCTTTAAATGGAAAGTTTTATCATAGATTGTATATTTAGTTATTTGCAGGGTATTTTTTTGCAGTGGAATTAGTTATATAAAACAAAATACCAGCATTATATCCTCATAAATAAACTACAGACCAAGGGTACGTTGTGATTAGAGACAGAATGAAAAGTTGAGAGCCCAACTACTTGGCTTCCCTTTCAGTCTTCTTAGAAATCCTCCAGTATACCTCAGGAAAAGTCAAGGGCTTCATGATATAAATAGTAAAAAATATCAAAGCATTGACCTATGAAATTTACATCTAGTTTAAAATATTTATGTATTTTATTAAGGTGAATTAGCTTCTTAGGCAGTCTTGATAGGTGACTCTGACTATTCAGCATCTGGGGCACTTTTCTGGATAAACTCCAATGTGTCACACTGGAGGATCTATCTTAAAATGCCCCATTTAAAAAATAGTCAACTTAAAAATTGAATTTATGATATGCAAAAATGGTTGCTTTGCTGTCTTTTAGTAGAAAAATAAGTCAATGAGAAATGGTTTACTCAAACATAATTCAAACAAACACTGAAGATTTGACTATATAAATCATTATGAATAAAAATATAACATCACTTTCCTATTTATAAAACTCTTTGTTCTTAGATATCTGAAAAATTCTAAAAACCAGCAGCACAGAAGAAGCAGTTCACATGCTTTTTCTATCTTCCATTGTCCTTAACTGATGCAAAACAGAGACTATCTAGATCTTCTGGCCTATGTTTCAGAAGGAAAGTATAGAGTGGGTGACCACCTTGATTTGTTTTCATAGTATAATGTCTCACACATATAGAAATGATTTTAAAAATGATTTATTTGGCTGTAAAGCACTCCTAATTCTGCTCATTATAATTACAAAGGATATAGTTGTACCTATTGGAGTGGCAATTTTAGTTTTAATATTCTTTAGAAATGTTCACTATAAAAATTATGTGACATTTTCGAAACACGGAAAAAAATTTGTCCTAAGAAACTTTTAAAGGGATGGAGTGAAACTTATTTCATTATTTTAACTAATAAACTTCAATCTCAAGCAATGGTAAAATATCCAATTCAGGTCCAGGCATGGTGGCTCATGCCTGTAATCCCAGCACTTTGGGATGCCCAGGTGGGCAGATCACCTCAGGTCAGGAGTTCCAGACCAGCCTGACCAATGTGGTGAAACCCCATCTCTAATAAAAATACAAAAAGATTCCTTGGGTGTAGTGGTGGGTGCCTATAATCCCAGCTACTACAGAGGCTAAGGCATAAGAATCGCTTGAACCTGGCAGGCAGGAGGGTTCAGTGCGCTGAGATTATGCCACTACATTCCAGCCTAGGAAGCAGAGCAAGACTCTGCCTTAAATAAATAAATAAAATAAAAATAAAAATAAAAATAAAAATAACAGGGCGAGATGGCAGAATAGGAATAGCTCCAGTCTGCAGCTCCCAGGAAGACCAGTGCAGAAGGCAGGTGATTTCTGCATTTCCAACAGAGATACTGGTCATCTCATTGGGACTGGTTAGACAGTGGGTGTAGCCCATGGAGGTCAAGCAGGAGCAGGGCAGGACGTTGCCTTACCCAGGAAGCCCAGGGGATTGGGAAACTCCCTCCCCTTGCCAAGGGAAGTCTTGAGGAACTGTACAGTAAGGAACAATGCACTGTGGCCCAGATATTATGTTTTTCCCACTCCATTCGCAACCTACAGACCAAGTAATTCCCTAGGGTGCCTATACCACAAGCCCCCTGGGTTTCAAGCACAAAACTGGGCAGTCATTTGGGAAGATTCTGAGTTAGCTGCAGGAGTTTTTTTTCATACCCCAGTGGTGCCTGGAACTGCAGTGAGACAGAACCATTCACTCCCCTGGAAAGGCAACTAAAACTAGGGAGCCAAGTGATCTTGCTCAGCAGATCCCATGCCCATGGAGCCCAGCAAGCTAAGATCCACTGGTTTGAAGTTCTCCCTGTCATCATAGCAGTCTGAAGTTGACCTGGGACATTCAAGCTTGATGAGGGGAGAGGCATCTGCCATTACTGAGGCTTGAGTAGTCAGTTTTCCCCTCACAGTGTAAACAAAGCTGCCAGAAAGTTCAGACTGGGCAGATCCCACTGCAATGCCACAAAGCCACTGTAACCAGACCACCTCTCCAGATTTCTCCTCTCTGGGCAGGGCATCTCTGAAAGAAAGGCAGCAGCCCCAGTCAGGGGTTTATAGATAAAACTCCCATCTCCCTGGGAAGAGCACTTGGGGAAAGGGGTAACTGTGGTTACAGCTTCAGTAGACTTAAATGTTCTTGCCTGTTGGCTCTGAAGAGAACAGTGGATCTCCCAGCACAGCATTCGAGCTCTTTTCAGGGACAGACTTCCTCCTCAAGTGGGTCCCTGACACCCATGCCTCTGAACAGGAAGATATCTCCCAGCAAGGTTTGACAGACACCTCATACAGGAGAGCTCCAGCTGGCATCTGGCAAAGCTCCAGTTGGCATCTGGTGGGTGCCTGCCAGGATGAAGGTCCCAGAGGAAGGAGCAGGCAGCAACCGTTGCTGTTCTGCAGCCTCCACTGGTGATATCCAGGCAAACAGTCTGGAGTGGAGCCCCAACAAACTCCAGCAGACCTGCAGAAGAGGGGCCTGACTGTTAGAAGGAAAATTAACAAACAGAAAGCAATAGATTCAATATCAACAAAAAGGACAACCACGCAAAAACTCCATTTGAGGGGTCACCAACAGCAAAGACTAAAGGTAGATAAATCCACGAAGATGTGGAAACAACAGCACAAAAAAGCTGAAAATTCAAAAGACCGGAATGCTGCTTCTCCTCCAAAGGATCACAACTACTCACCAGCAAGGGAACAAAACTGGACACAGAATGAGTTTGATGAATTGACAGCAGTAGGCTTCAGAAGGTGGGTAATAACAAACTCCACTGAGCTAAAGGAGAATGTTCTAACCCAATGCAACGAAGCTAAGAACCTTGATAAAAGGTTAGAGGAATTGCTAACTAGAACAACCAGTACAGAGAAGAACATAAATGACCTGATGAAACTGAAAAACGGCATGAGAACTTTGTGAAGCGTATAAAAGTATTGATAGCCAAATCGATCAAGCAGAAGAAAGGCTATCAGAGATTGAAAATCAACTTAATAAAATAAAGGGCGAAGACAAGATTAGAGAAAAAAGAGTGAAAAGGAACAAACAAAGCCTCTAAGAAATATGGGACTATGTGAAAAGACCAAACCTATGTTTGATTGTTGTACCTAAAAGTGATGGGGAAAATAGAATCAAGTTGGAAAACACACTTCAGGATATTATCCAGAACTTCCCCAACCTAGCAAGACATACCAACATTCAAATTCAGGAAATACAGGGAACACCACAAAGATACTCCTCTAGAAGCACAACCCCAAGAGACGTAATTGTCAGATTTACCAAGGTTGAAATGAAAGAAAACAATGTTAAGGGCAGTCAGAGCGAAAGTCAGGTAACCCACAAAGGGAAGCCCATCAGACTAATAGCAGATCTTTCTGCAGAAACCCTACAAACCAAAAGAGAGTGGGGGCCTATACTCAACAAATTTTTTTTTTTTTTTTTTTTTTTTTTTGAGATGGAGTCTGGCTCTGTCGCCCGGGCTAGAGTGCAGTGGCCGGATCTCAGCTCACTGCAAGCTCCGCCCCCCAGGTTTACGCCATTCTCCTGCCTCAGCCTCCCCAGTAGCTAGGACTACAGGCGCCCGCCGCCTCGCCCGGCTAGTTTTTTGTATTTTTTAGTAGAGACGGGGTTTCACCGTGTTCGCCAGGATGGTCTCGATCTCCTGACCTCGTGATCCACCCGTCTCGGCCTCCCAAAGTGCTGGGATTACAGGCTTGAGCCACCGCGCCCGGCCTACTCAACAATTTTTAAAGAAAAGAATTTTCAACCCAGAATTTCATATCTAGCCAACCTAAGCTTCATAAGTGAAGGAGAAATGAAATCCTTTCTAAACAAGCAAATGCTGAGGCATTTTTGTCACCACCAGGCCTGCCTTACAAGAGCTCCTGAAGGAAGCACTAAATATGGAAAGGAAAAACTGATACCAGTCACTGCAAAAACATGCCAAAATTTAAAGACCATCAACACTATGAAGAACCTACATCAACTATTGAGCAAAATAACCAGCTATCATCATAATGACAGGATCAAATTCACACATAACAATATTAACCTTAAATGTAAATGTGCTAAATGCCCCAATTAAAAGGCACAGACTAGCAAATTGGATAAATAGTCAAGGCCCATTGGTGTGCTGTATTCAGGAGACCCATCTCACGTGCAAAGACATACATAGACTCAAAATAAAGGGAATCTTCCCTAACTCATTTTATGAGGCTACCATCATCCTGATACCCAAGCCTGGCAGAGACATAACAAAAAAAGAAAATTTCGGGCCAATATCCCTGACAAACATCAATGTGAAAATCCTCAATAAAATACTGGCAGACTGAATCCAGCGGGATATTAAAAAGCTTATCTACCACTATCGAGTCAACTTCAACCCTGGGATGCAAGGCTGGTTCAACATATGCAAATCAATAAATGTAATCCATCACATAAACAGAACCAATGACAAAAGCCACATGATTATCTCAACAGATGCAGAAAAGGCCTTCAATAAAATTCAACACCCCTTTATGCTAAAAACACTCAATAAACTAGGTATTGATGGAACACATCTCAAAATCATAAGAGCTATTTATGACAAACCCACAGCCAATATCATACTGAATAAGCAAAAGCTGGTAGCATTCCCTTTGAAAATCAGCACAAGACAAGTATGCTATCTCTTACCACTCATATTCAACATAATATTGGAAGTTCTTGCTAGGGGAATCAGGCAAGAGAAAGAAATAAAGGGTATTCACATAGGAAGAGAGGAAGTAAAATTATCTCTGTTTGCAGATGACATGATTTTATATTTAGAAAATACCATAGTCTCAGCCCCAAAACTCCTTAAGCTGATGAGCAACTTCAACAAAGTCTCAGGATACAAAATCAATGTGCGATAATCACAAGCATTAGTATGCACCAATAATAGACAACAAGAGAGCCAAATCTCCCATTCAAATCATAAGCTAACTCCCATTCAAAATTGCTACAAAGAGAATAAAATAGCTGGGAATATAACTGACAAGGGATGTAAAGGACCACTTCAAGCAGAACTACAAACCATTGCTCAAGGAAATAAGAGAGGACACAAAGAAATGGAAAAACATTCCGTGCTCATGGATACAAAGATTCAATGTCATGAAAATGGCCATACTGGCCAAAATAATTTATATATTCAATGCTATTCCCATCAAGATACCATTGACTTTCTTCACAGAATTAGAAAAAAAAACTACATTAAATTTCATATGGAACCAAAAAAAGGGCCCGTATAGCCAAGACAATCCTAAGCAAAAAGAAAACAAGCTCGAGGCATCACACTACCCGATTTAAAAGTACACTACAAGACTGTGTTAACCAAAACAGCATGGTACTGTTACCAAAACAGATATATAGACCAATGGAACAGAACAGAGGCCTCATAAATAACACCACACATCTACAACCATCTGATCTTCAGCAAACTTGATACAACAAGCAATGGGTAAAGGATTCCCTATTTAATAAATGTTGTTGGGAAAACTGGCTAACCATATGCAGAAAAGTGAAACTGGACCACTTCCTTATACCTTATACACAAATTAACTCAGGATGGATTAAAGATTTAAACATAAGACATAAAACCATGAAAACCCTAGAAGAAAACCTAGGCAATAACTTCAGGAAATAGGCATGGGCAAAGACTTCATGACTAAAACACCAAAAGCAATTGCAACAAAAGCCAAAGTTGACAGATGGGATCTAATTAAACTAAATACCTTCTGCACAGAACAAAAAAACAAACAAACAAACAACTATCATCCGAGTGAACAGACAACCTATACAATGGTAGAAAATTTTTGCAATCTATCCATCTGACAAAGGGCTAATATTCACAATCTACAAGGAACTTAAATTTACAAGAAAAAACCCCATCAAAAGTGGGCAAAGGATATGAACAGACAATTTTCAAAAGAAGACATTTATGTGGACAACAAACATATGAAAAATGCTCATCATCACTGATCATTAGAGAAATGCAAATCAAAACCACAATGAGATACCATCTCATGACAGTTGGAATGTTGATCATTAAATGTCAGGAAACAACAGTTGCTGGAGAGGATGTGGAGAAATAGGAATGCTTTTACACTGTTAGTGGAAGTGTAAGTTAGTTCAACCATGGTGGAAGACAGTGTGGTGATTCCTCAAGGATCTAGATCCAGAAATACCATTTGACCCAGCAATCCCATTACTGGGTATATACCCAAAAGATTATAAATCATTCTACTATACAGACACATGCACATGTATGTTTGTTGCAACACTATTCACAATAGCAAAGACTTGGAACGAACCCAAATGCCCATCAATATTAGACTGGATTAAGAAAATGTGGCACATACACACCATGGTATAGTCTATGCAGCTATATAAACAGAATGAGTTCATGTCCTTTACAGGGATATGGATGAAGCTGGAAACACCATCATTGTCAGCAAACACACACAGAAACAGAGAACCAAACACTGCATATTCTCACTCATAAGTGGGAGTTCAACAGAGAATATATGGGCATAGGAAAGGGAACATCACACACCAGGGACTTTTGGAGGGTAGGGGTCAAGGGGAGGGATAGCACTAGGAGAAATACCTAATGTAGATGATGGGTTGATGGGTGCAGCAAACCACCATGGCATGTGTATACCTATGTAACAAACCTGCATGTTCTGAACATGTATCCCAGAACTTAAAGTATAATTAAAAAAAAAAAAATTCATTGATACAATGCTCATGCTGCATTTTTAATAGTACCAAATTTCATCAACATTTTTATTTGGTTCAAGTTCTTTTTATGTTAGTTTAAGTATTTAATTATTATGCCAAAGAAAAAATGTAGAAGTTGAGTGAGTATAAACATATCTATAACCTTCTTTATATATTAAAGAATATATATTCTATTTTTTTCTGCTTGGCTTATATTATTTTCAACATACTCTTTATGAATGCCATTTGTAGATCAACTATTATATTACTATTTAAAGCTATTTATTTTTATTGGAATATAGGAAAGTGAGTTATCTGAATTGAAGCAATAGTGTGTATAAAAGTAGCAGCCCATGGGTAATAGAACATGTCTTAACATCTATCATTAAAGCATTGTGCCACTTGCTGTAAACCAAAAATAAAATTGTAAGCCTCCCAAATAATTAAATGGATCCCTCCTCTTGGCTAAGGGGATTCCAAAGTAAACCTGAAAAACTAGTTCTGGAAGGATTCACTGCATTATAATCTTGTATTTTTGTAATTGAGGCACAACTGACCATCATTAACATCAAAACAGAGACCTTACAAGTGAAAAACTCTTTGTAACAAGACATCAAACTACAGGCTAATTCTCATATACCATCACAAGACAGATAGCAGGTCTGGAAAGAAATTGAAGTATTTACCCCCAAATTGACACATTTTGAAATTGCCCTGCAAAGCTGTCTTGTGAAGAAAATATACATTCTGTAGAGAATTCTCTTCCTTTTCAAGTGTTTTCCTCATCCAGGAGAGATTAACTAATGGTGTAACACCTTTTTAGATCTGATCAGAGAAATTTACCATATATTCTCTCTGAAGCCTGCTACCTGGAAGCTTCATCTGCATGATGAGAACCTTGGTCTCCACAATCTCTTATCTTAACCCAGATATTCCTTTCTATTGGTTCCAAGTCTTTGGATAATAACTTAACTCTTTCAACCAATTGCCAATCAGCAAGTTGAAACCACCTTCGCAAAAAATATAACTGAGAAAATTATTACAATGAAAGAGATATGACCTAACTGACTCTACCTTGCTTCAACCTCCAAGCAGTCCTTCTTCCTTTTTGGGCACAGGCTGAACTAACATTGAGACAAACTTAGTTTATAGTTTAACTTTAAAACAAAGCTGATAACAGCCCTTTCCCAAAACAAACCCCTTTTTTGCCTGAGGATTAGACTGTCTTTGCAGAACTAACAAATTAGCCACAAGGTTAGAGATTATGGTTTAGGAATTGTACAGCTGGAGACCACAAGATTCTAAACCTCCCCAGTTGCTCCTAGGGATAATAACATCACTATTGTTTTGACTCCCTGTGATTTTATCTCCAACCTGACCAATCAGCACTCCCCACTCTCCAGACCGCTACCTGCCAAATTATCCCTAAAAACCCCTGATATGGTTTGGATCTGTGTCCTCGCCCAAACCTCGTGTTAAATTGTAATCCCCAATGCTGAAGGTGTGGCCTGGCAGGTGATTGAATCATGGGGGCAGATTTCCCCATCGGTGCTGTTCTCTTGATGATGAGTAAGTTCTTGTGAGATCTGGTCATTTCACAGTGTGTGGCACCTCCTAGCTCTTCCTCTTGCTTTTGCTCCCAGCATGTGAGATGTCTTCAGTGGCCCTTTGCCTTCTGCCTTGATGGTAAGTTCCTTGAGACCTCCCCAAAAGCTGATGTTGCCACGCTTCCTGTTCAGCCTACAGAACTATGATCCAATTAAACCTTTTCTAAAAAAATAAATTACCCATTCTCAGGTATTTCTTTATAGCAATGTGAAAACACACTAATACAACCCTGATCCCTGAATTTTTGTGGTGACTGATTTGAGTAATAATAAAATTCTGGTCTCTCATACAGCTGGCTCTGTGCGAGTTAAACTCTATTGCAATTCGCTGTCTTGATAAATCAGCTCTATGAGGACAGTGGGCAAGGAGAACTTGTTGTGCAGTTGCAAAATCCTGAAATCCACCTATGACCTGGAAGTGGCTCCTGCCCGTTGTGTTGTCCTGCCTTTCCAGACAGAACCAATATATACCTTGCACATACTGATTGATATCTGCCTGAAAATTCTGTCTCCCTAAAATGTATAAAAGCAAGCTATAATGCAATCGCCTTAGGCACATGTTCTCAGGACCTCCTTGGGCTGTGACACACAGGTCATGGTCTTCACGTTGGCCTCGGAATAAATCTCTTCAACATTTTACAGACCTTGCCTCTTTTTCATTGACAAAGCTTTTTGAATATAGTAAAATTTTCTACTTGCCTTGTGTTATTTTGCATAAAACCAATGTGCTGTTTTAAATAAAGAAAGGTTTTTTTTTTTTTTCTTTCATTTCTAGATGCTATTTTTCTTTCCTTGCCTATTGACACTACCTAAGACCTCCAGTAGTGAGGGGGAGAAAAAGTCCCACATACTGAGCCTAGAAAGTAACTCTAGAATCTGCTCTGGGAGTTGGGGGGAAGCAGATGAATAATAAAGTTCTGCAACAGAAGTTTTTAGAAATTTCAGAGGTATTAATTAGAACGTTGACTCTAGTCTTTTCAAAGTTTGAGAAATAGCAATGAGGGACAGTCTAGTAAAGAAATTAAAACACTTTACCCCCCAAAATAGATTTCTTTGATATATTTTGAAATGGCTGCTGCTTGGCCAGTAGGTAGAAATGACCTCACAAAGCTGTCTTAAGTGGGGAAAATTTGTATCTGTAGAGAATCTCCATTAATCCAGCCATGCCCCTTTCCCTTTCTGTTCCTTTTTCCAAATCCAGCAGAAATTGAGAGTATGAAACCTTTAAAAATCTGAAAATAAATATTTTTATCATATGATCTCTCTGAGGAAGGTTTCATCTACATAGCAAGGCCACCTTTGCTAAAATTGGTATATACGTTTCTGTAACTCATTTGGAAGTTGGGTCTTCATTCTAAAGCTCCTGTGTATGCACCTTAAATAAATTTGTATACCTCTCCTCGTATTACTCAATCTGCCTCATGTCAGTGATTCTTAGTGAACCTTCAGTGTGCCAAGAACCAATGGCCCCCACATTAGCACATTTTACTTTCAAGTTCCAGTGATACTCTTATCCGCAGATAATTTTAATAGTTTAATAGTTGTGATTGCTCAGCATGGCCTTGAGCATTACAAATGAAGGTACTGTTACTCTTTTCTCTAGAACACCTTTCTCAAGGTCATTTTCACACATTGCCTTTAGATTCTACCTAAATAACTTGAGCCTGTCTCTTCTAATACTTGGATTTGGGACTTACGCTTTCCTGGATGTACACCATTCAAGCAATATTACTGTTGCAATTAGAGTAGTTTCATTTCCTCCATCACCTATAGAAGGTTATTATTTTCAAAACTGCCCTGTTAATTGTTTTTATGGAACATGAGTGAATTGAGAAAATCTCCACTCTAACCCTTTAAAAGTTCTAAAATATAAGACAAAATATTTAACACAAACATATATTAATAAGTTTATATGATGTAAAACAGCTTGCAATCAGTTTGTATACTACTATATCCACATGCCTTCCAATATCAATTTTTTAACATCACACTTGAAAGATTAAAACATTCAAAAAGCACCAGAAAACAAGTCATAAAAATTGCAATACAATCATTACCTAATGGTATAATGATGTCTCACAACATCAGTAAAAACATTCCTTACGTACATACTATTCACTTGGTTGCCTTTCAGTTTTTATTTGACTAAAATTGTTTACTCTAAATTCCTCAATCTCTCATATATTTATTTCAAAATGTTCTTAAGTTTTTAAGTAAATATCTTCTTTTTCTTTGATGTAGATTTGAGACATTGCCATAGTTCTTCCTTCCTTTTAGCAGCACAATATAACCTGTTCTCTGACCTACTCAGCACAACTTTATTATTTTCTAATCTCACATGTCTTTCTGATAGTGTATTGCAAAACTATTTTTTGTGTCACAAATTCATGTCACACTTGTGATAAATTCATGATACAAAAGTGATCACCAATTGATTCTGAATGTTTTGTAAATAATGCATTGAAATGTAGTTTACCATAAGAAGAATTTCCCTTAGACCCATGAAAACTTGCCCAGTTTTGAGAAAGCCAGTGCTTCAGAGTGACTTCCTCAACATTTTCTATATCATACTTTGATGCCTGTGACCAACACAGGAATATCATTCTTCACTATGCAGAGCGCCTTAAAGCTAAAGCAGAACCCACATGGACTCAGTCTTTATTTCTGTTTTATGGTATGTTCTGAAAGAAATTTAAGGTTTGGCTTATAAACCTTCCTGAAGAAAAGATCCTATCCTACTTTCAAAGCTATAACAATACCCAGATCCAGCTCAACTACAAATCGGATTGATTTAGTGCCAAACTCCAGTGTTGTTACAAAATAAAAGGCACATATTTTTTAGAAGGTATGTATTTTTAGTTTGAACTCTACTGTTTTCTTGTACCAAGGTCCTTCATAGAATCAAACATTACAAGACAAAGAATAAGCAAATAATATATAATGTTTGAGAGGTAAAATAGTCAATAGAAACAAACTCTTAAGTTACCCCAAATGTTGGAATAATCAGATATAATTATGACATAGTTTTAAAGAATCTTCAGGAACATTTATGGTGCATGTATGCAAGATAGGAAGAATCACCAGAGAGGGGGAAGCAAAATAAATAAAACCAAGGAAGCTGAAATGTAAAAAAAAAAATAGATGTGATATTTGAAATAAAATCATTCGTATATTTATATACAACAGAGAAAAGAATTTGGTAACTTAAAGCTGAGTCAGTAAAACATACACAAACTAAAATACAAAGGCAAATAGAGTGAAAATAGCATTTGAGATCTCTAGGTAAATAACAAAGGTTTTAGCATCCATGTAATTGGAGACTCAGAAGGATAAGAGGGAGCATGGAGTAGGAAAATATTTGCGGAGATACTTGCCAAAATTGATAAAACACATCAACTCACAGATCCAACCAGCTCAGCAAAACCCAACTTAGATAAACAAGTGAAAAAATAAGATACCCAGAAACGCAGTCAACTACTGAGAATAAGAAGGAGGAGGACAACTGGAGGAGGACAAGGAAGAAGAGGAGGAAGAGCGGGGGAAAAATAGGAGAGGAGGAAGAAGAAAGAAAGCAGCCTAAGAATATGGCACATGGAGTACAAGGGAGTAAAGACAGAAATGATGTTAAGGAATGTCATCTTAAAATGCTAAAAGTAAAATGAAGAAGGATGGAAGAAAATAAAGAAGGAAAGAAAGGAAAGAAGAAAAAGTGGAAGAGACAAAAGAGATAAGTCAATGAGAAATAAAATGCAATATATTATGACTGTAAGTTTCTTCACCAGCATTCAGACAGCAGCTTCTAACTTTTAATTACATGCGTTATCCTAAATCCGCAGGTTACCCAAATGAAACTTCAAACATTCCCTCACAATGAACCTGTTAATGCATTCCCTCACCAACTAACCTGTCAAAACAGGTTATTTTGTAACGGAGGGCCAGAACTTTTATTAATTGCCTCCATATTTCCAATGACCAGTTGGCTCTCTCTGGCTTCTTGCACCCTACTATCAATAACTTGTCAGAGAGTAAAGTCCACTGAGAATGAGACTGCCCCAGTTTAAGAACTTTACTTGGTGTTAATTTCTCATTTTATATCTGGATTCTGTTTCATTATTTTTAGTTTCTCTGTTATCTGGAGGGAAACATCTTTGGAAAGAAAAGTCATTGATCCCGGCACTGGGAGTTGTCAGGACATGTTCTCCTGGGGGCTAGGATAATCAGAAAAGTGCCATGCTTTCCAACAATTATTTCAAATTCTGAATCGTAGAGGGACCGTCTAACTTAAGTGAGAGATGCAAGCAGCTGAAGTGTATTGGCCCCCATTGGCGGCCCTCAGTCGAACCAACCTCGCAGGGCAGCAGTCCTTGACTGAGGTCACTGGAGCTCCAGGACTCACCTGGTGCTGAGCACCAATGCCTGCAGGAGAGGCAGCAGGTAGCTCATGGGCTGAATCTCATGCTTTTGCCTGCAGGGGGCATCCTTCCATCCCTCTCTGGCTCTCCAGCCTCCTCCGGGCCCTGTTGCTTCTCAGTGTCCAGTTAACTAAGGGACGCCTACTGAAGGTTGGGAGTGGGAAGTATTATATGGAGAGGCAAGGTGAGGCAAGGCCAGGCCACACATACACATATGCATACACATACGCATACATATACATGTACATACATATACACATGCATATAGAGACATAACTCCACCCTCTTGCAAAGGTGTATCATGAAGAGAAAATGCATCTGCGAATCCTTCATTTACTGCTTTTAATGGAATTGAAGTAATAAATATGTATGCATAATAGAAATAGTGTATTTTAAACTTCATGACACCTAACCAGTCGAGCAGTAATATTTGCAAACTGGACAGCACTCCCTTAGTTAATGGTAAAAGTGACAAAAATTTAAGTAGGCATAGTCAACTCATATAAACTGCATGTAATTTGGTAAGAGAAAATGAGGAATGAAAGAGTAGTCTGACTTCCAGTTACAAAATAGCATTTCATTTTGTTCTTGCTAGAGTTTTCTAATGATAGCTTTTCAGCTCTGTTAAAAATTAATCATTTAAGATGCATTCTCTACAATGCCATATGATGATTTTCTAATAGGTACATATAAACATACATAGTATATGTCATTCTAACTTGTAAATACCTTTTGTTGGCATGACATGTTCACATTCATGATCTCATGTGCCCATCACAGAAGTTGAGAACACCAAACATTTCTATCGTTTTTTTTTTTTTTTTTTTTCTAGAGGAGGAAGTGGTCACAGAGAGGTTAATTTGCTCAGTCACTTAGTTACTATTAAAATGGAGATGGGCGTTCAAAGTCGGTTTGCATCACTTCAAAACCTATTATGATAAAACTTCCTCTTTTGAAACCAGGGAAAGAGAAAATCTTTGTCCCAACTCAAATTTCATTACTGTCTTCTAGGCATGTCAGTGTAAAGCAAAAAAATCTTCATCATTCTTATGAATTTAGAAAAAAAGTCAAAATAATCTTTGTTTAGACATATTCAAGTGAAGTCAGTCCCATGTATCTATTTATATTTTATATACAAACATAATTTCAAGTTTAATTTACCTGTTCATTGTCTCTAAGTGGAAAAAAGTTACCTATCTTAGAAGGGATAGATGTATCAGCAAACTATATCTTGAGAAATAAACCTTACAGTTTTGGAAACATATGTAGCATTTAAGAAGTACATCTTGAATTATGTTTCATCCTCTTATCAGATATCTTTTTTTTTTTTTTGATACAGAGTCTCACTCTGTTGCCCAGGTTGGAGTTCAGTGGCAGGATCTCGGCTCACTGCAACCTCCGTCTCCCAGGTTCAAGAAATTCTTGTCCCTCACCCTCCCGATTAGCTGGGATTGCCAATGCCCACAACCACGCCCAGCTAATGTTTGTATTTTTAGTAGAGATGGGGTTTCACTATGTTGGCTAGGCTGGCCTTGAACTCCTGACCTCAGGTGATCCAGCCACCTTGACCTCCCAAAGTGCTGGAATTACAGGCATGAGCCACTGCGCCGGGCCCAGATATCTTTTCTTCTTGGGGAATTATTGACCTTAATTTTCCAAAACATCCTCTCTTCTTTGTCACAGGGAAATTCAAATCCAGAAGTTGATTTCATGGGTTTTGGAGGGTCAATATATAATTTTTAAAAATCCAGCAGTGAAAATAGCAGGCACACTTAGCATAGGGCAATTCACACTGAGTTCCAACCACAGTAGTCTTTGATAAGAACAAACAATTTCACTAGACTATCTCTTGTAGGTCAGCTTTTGTTTTCTTCCTGGATTTTCTTTCTTCTCTTCTCTTTTAAACTGGCGTTCCCTGAGGTTCAGTCTTTGATTCTTTTTTTTTTTTTTTCAAACCAAGGTGAGCTTATTTTCATTTTTATGGTTTTGACCTCTACCATTATAAGATGACTCCCATATGTGTGTCCCTTTCCAAGGATTCTTTTGAATATCTACAAGGCAAACTGGAACACACTGAAGCTCAAGAATATTATATAAGTTGCCTGAGGACATACAGCTAGTAGTAAGTAGCTGAGATAGAGCTTGAACTCAAATCAGCGTTTAAGCTCAAGAATATTATATAAGTTGCCTGAGGACATACAGCTAGTAGTAAGTAGCTGAGATAGAGCTTGAACTCAAATCAGCGTTTTCCTTTTTCTCTCTGATCATCTTTCTGTATTTCCTGGAATCCTCAACTTCTAAGACATCTGATTTTTAAACCCAAGAGTCTTTCATCCCTTATTTCTACTTCTTCCCCTTTTCTCATATCACCAAGACCTGTTGATTTTCTCTTATATATATTTGTTTAATCCAACCTCCCAGTCCCACCTCCATTCTTATCAGAACCCTAGTATAATAATTCTTTATCACTGTCTATAAACTTTACTCCTTTTCCCGTTGTGGAGTTTTATTAAATACATGCCCCCACCGTAATTTATGTAAATAAAAATCCTCCTTATTAGTTTAAAGGTCCTGGGCCAAGGACCCTACTTATCTTTACAAGGCATGTCTCTTCTCTTTCTATTATTCTCTTCCATGTTATACTTAAACATATAGATACTTATGCTTTTAAAACATATATTCAGCATAAAGCTAGACATAAAGGATTGTAAAGGTGAAGAAATAGAACTTGAGTTACTATAACAGAATTCTGTCATTATCTAAAACATATAGGGCTTTTACTATACAGGCATGTTATGCCCTGTGTTATTGTTCTTTAGGATCTAGTCTAACAGATTCCAAATGTGTACTTCCTATCTCCCTCAGCAGGAGTAAGCAGAGTGTAATGTGAGAATACACAGAGTTCAAAAAGCCTCAAAGTCAAAGAAGACCTCTCCAAAGAGGAAGAATTTGATTATATTATCTAATAAGAAAAACATATTTCCATTTAATATTTTATTGGTTACATAATGCTTTTCACATATAAAGTATAATTTAGTCTTCACCACTACTTTTTGTGAAATAGGAATATTTATCTCAATTTTACAGGTAAAAACAAATGAGGCTCATGAATGCTATACAAGTTGTCCAAGGAAATATGCTAATGAGCAGCTGAGACAACTTGAACTCAAATCAACATTTGTTTTTGCTTGTAATGAGAAAATTGGGATCCAGTAAATGGCTCAAGGTAAACAGTGGTAGGAGAAGATTCTATTTCATGTCTTGATTTCCTGTCCAGTCCCCTATAATTCTTCTTCTTTTTTTTTTTTCCTGTATATCACATTGTCCCCAGCAATAAATTGGCATCTTAAACTTACTTTGTATGCATAATTTAAGATACAGCCCTATCTAATCCAAGTAAACATTTAGAGATCAAAACTAATCTCTTGACAATCTTTAATTAGACTAATATTTATCAAATATGATGTGTGCCAAGTATTGGAGCTGTAACTGCTATGAGTAACCAGACCATACAATCAAGGCATGCTCTAACTTAATCTAAGATTCAAATTTAAATTTTTTCAATGAAAAATTTTGAAGCACTATTTTACCAATTTACTGGTGGTTACATTGCCTATTTTTCACTTTTATTTTTAGTGTATTACTTTGGTTTCATTTAAATGTAGTTTCTTATAGAAAAATCTACATTGTTGAACTTCCACTGAAGAGAATATTGACACAGGCTATTTTATTTCTTCATTGGTTGGGGGCAGTCATGCACTTGCCTCGGGGTTTTCTGTTATTCTTCCATGAAACCCAGAAATAAAAGCATACAAGCAATTGTTGATTGTGCATTTACTCCAAAGGCTCAGATCAAAAAAAACCAAGAGGTTATAATGAGATTGACAAAGCCATCTGTTTCCTTAAATCAGATCTTCCACACTTGCATCTATATATGATACTGAAATAAATAAAACTAAGCCAATAATCACCCATCAAATACTGAATGAGTATTTTTCTTGTAAGAAAAATGAGTTAATGTTGTAGACACATGCGCTTTTACATAATGTGTGTATATATAACATAAAACATATAATGACCAAATGTCTACATGTTAATAAAAATATATATGATATATTTTTATATAATTCAGATATTATACATAGATATATAAGCTATGTGATCAAGATATATAAATACCTATATACATATATATGTGTCAATTTTTAAAATCATAGATTCTTGATCATATGTAGCAGAGACTTTCCCAACCCAAAGCCAGGTCCAAGGTTGGGCTATTGTGAGAACTGAAAGAAATCATACATGCTAACCCATAATAAAGCAGACCACATCAAATATGCCATTTGACGTTTTTTCAGATCACATTTGAAATTCTACTTCACTCTATTTCTGTTGCTTTCATGAAATTTGAAAGTAATGGAAGCTGTTATCATTTCATTTTATCTCCAGTAGTAGGAACTAGGTGTGAGTTTGTTCCATGACAGACTTTGGTTTCATTCACTTGAAATAGGTCCCAAAGTTTCATTCCCTTGTTTGTATTGCCTTGAAGTTTAGCTGCTGTGCTTTTGAACTGCATTCTAGACTACAAATATTGAGATTTCTATTCTTTCCATTTATTGCCTTGTGGGATTTATCACAGTGATACTTCAACACTTCAACTCCCAAATAAGAAAGTATTTATTGTCACTTTTTTGTCCATTTGATATTCTATTTTTAATTGTAATTCATTATACTCTCTTTCTACGCTGTCTAAGGCAATCATCTTACTCACTAAACAACAACTAGGGTTTATGTTAGATCTCAGTTATTCAATGAAAAAACTATCAGAGGAAAATAGCTAATGCACCTTTGAAAGAAATTGATTACACAGATTTTTTGGTTTTTGTTCTAATAACATACCTTGGCTTGATTAGCACTCTGATACTTTTGAAGGATGGAGGGGAAGTAAAGCTGTTATAATCGATGGAAAAGAAACACACCGAGGCTAAACAACATCCTTAAAGCCACCATGAAATATGATCCAGAAGCTGAAATTCTGACACAGACAAGGAATTCCAATTTACTGCACATTGTAATTCCATAATTTCTCAGTATCAATTTTTAAGTTAAATTTAAGCACCAGGTTTATAATATGAAATGTATTAGTTAATGGGGAGAAAATAAGGATTAATAAGATGTAGCATTTATGCCCTCGTAGGACCCAGAATTTCTTCATATTTTTCTTTATTTGAGCATGGACTGAGCAAAACATAAAAACCTAAAAATAAAACTACATAATTCAGGCTTCTTGCTACTCCTCATTTCCAAACTCTATTTTAAAAAGTTCACAGGGCTTTTTGCGACTTATTTTCAGAAGCTTAAGTTTGATATATGTTTTTTTCCAACAGATTATGGAAGTTTTACTATACACAGAAGAGGGAGTAGCTAAAAAAATTAGGTTCAGATAGTCAATGCTCTTCAATGAAAGACCACCAGAAATACACCTGTAATTGAACAAATTTGAGTTTATTACTTCTGGCATCTAGGAGAAATGTATATCATGGAATACCAAGAGACATCTCAATAAGATTGTTTTATTATGAGGAAAATTTATTATAGGACTGAGCTTCTATTAGGTAGTTTCGGAGAGAGTTCAAGAAAGTGGTGCTTTGCTCTGGCTTAGAGCAGTTCAATGAATGAGAATCTTGATGCATTTTACCTGACAGGAAGAAAGAATAGAGTTAGGCTAAAGCTATGATTGGTAATTTTGTATTCATCACTCACAATGGGTGGGGGAGGATATGTTTGCAGGGAACTTCTTTTCTGTCAGTGTTCAGACAATATCATGAAGTGGACTTGTTTTTTGCTTTGTTTTATTTTGTCTTTGTCTTACTTGATCACCATCTCAGAGTGACCTTGTCAGATGACGGTATTTTGTGAGACTGTGTTCAAACGTGCAGTACTACAGCCTGTCTTGTTCTGAATGCTAGCACAGCTTTTAGGTAGCATTGACTTCTGTTTCTTTTCAAAATTTACATTCAGACAGAATTAGGTAATTTAAATAGTTTTTATTTATTATTATTATTATACTTTAAGTTCTTACTTTTAGTAAGATGGAGGGAGAGGAATTAGCTGCTTTTCGGTTTGGGGATTTGAGTATAGTCAACAAAAGTGATTTGGTGCAGGAGATATCACTTAGTAGCCATGTTGCCTTGATTTAGCTAGCTTTATTATTAATAAAATGAGACTCATAAGAGCAGTTACCTCACAGGGTTGTAGTAAAGATTAAATGACTTGGTGTGTGCAAAGTTCTTATCACAGTGCCAAGCACATAACTCATTCTCAATAAGTACTACTGATAATGGTGCTGTTACCAACAGTGGGGCAGTGGTAGCATTGGAGATCATATTTAGACCCAGATTTGCTATATTCACTCTCTCTCACTCAGTGCCTGGATTTGTGTTTGGTTTTACTACTCACTAGATATGTGACCTGATTCTGTGTGATTCTATGCATAGTTTTGGCATTAGACAGGCAGAGTTAAAAATCCCAGCTTTGCCACTTACTGGAAGTCTGGTCTTAGATAGGCTCCTTAACTTCTTTGAGTGACAATTACTTAACTATGAAATGCAAATAGTACTAGTATAGGTGGCGTGGAGTTTGCTTGTTATGCAAATAGATAAAATACACAAAATATCGAGCCTATAGTTAATGTTCTGTAAACTGCAGTTCTCATTATTATTAGCCACAGTCCCCCAGCTTGTAAAGTAAGAGTCAAAATACTGATGTGAAATCACATATAAGCAAAGTATGAGAAAAAATTATAAAACATCACACAAATGAAAGGGCTGTTTGTATTATTGCAATAGGAAGGAAGTACTTGCTGACCTAGGATCCAACTCTCCATTCAGAAACTTAATGATAAGAACAGTATCTTAGAAATAATTTCAGCTGATATTTAGTAACAGTGGCAAGGATGTAGACATTTATTGAACTTTATTTTTTTCTCCATTGTCTTCCAAATTTGTGTCTTGACCTTGGAGAAGTCATTTAATTCATCTGGTTTTAATTATCTACCTACTTCAATGACAGATTGTTTGATAAAGAGATGATAAGACAGCTAATAAAATAATATTTATTGAGCTCTTTGAAGTCTTAGGTGGAAAATAGCACACGGGCAATATCTATGATCTCACCGTTACTTTGTTACAGAAAATGAACAAAAATTGTTTCTCTTCGCAACAATCAACAATGGAAAAATATCAGTGTATTTATTTCAAAACCTGAAGAAAATTCCCAGAAAACCATTGAGTTAGTAAGCATAACGTTAACTTTAATCCTCCAACTCTGGAGCCTGACCACCTGAGTACAAATCTCGGCTATAGGTATGGCTTTTTAACTCCAGTACTGGGCTACTGCTCAACTTCCTTTCCACAGCTGAGTTTCCTCCTCTGAATCATGGTCATAATAATACGACTGTTGTGAAAAATAAAATGAGTAACATAATGTGCTTGGGATACAAACTGCCTGTCCTATAATGTAGGTTGTAGTTATTGCCGTGAAATGTAACATTTCCGCATCTTAAGTCTAACAGAGATTAAATAGGACTTTGCTTACTGTAGCCTTGTAGTATAGTTTGAAGTCAGGTAGCGTGATGCCTCCAGCTTTGTTCTTTTGACTTAGGATTGTCTTGGAGATGCGGGCTCTTTTTTGGTTCCATATGAATTTTAAAGCAGTTTTTTCCAATTCTGTGAAGAAACTCATTGGTAGCTTGATGGGGATGGCATTGAATCTATAAATTACCTTGGGCAGTATGGCCATTTTCACGATATTGATTCTTCCTATCCATGAGCATGGTATGTTCTTCCATTTGTTTGTGTCCTCTTTTATTTCACTGAGCAGTGGTTTGTAGTTCTCCTTGAAGAGGTCCTTTACATCCCTTGTAAGCTGGATTCCTAGGTATTTTATTCTCTTTGAAGCAATTGTGAATGGAAGTTCATTCCTGATTTGGCTCTCTGTTTGTCTGTTACTGGTGTATAAGAATGCTTGTGATTTTTGCACATTAATTTTGTATCCTGAGACTTTGCTGAAGTTGCTTATCAGCTTAAGGAGATTTTGGGCTGAGACAATGGGGTTTTCTAAATATACAATCATGTCATCTGCAAAGAGGGACAATTTGATTTCTTCTTTTCCTAACTGAATACCCTTGATTTCTTTCTCTTGCCTAATTGCCCTAGCCAGAACTTCCAACACTATGTTGAATAGGAGTGGTGAGAGAGGGCATCCCTGTCTTGTGCCAGTTTTCAAAGGGAATTTTTCCAGTTTTTGCCCATTCAGTATGATATTGGCTGTGGGTTTGTCATAAATAGCTCTTATTATTTTGAGGTAACCAAAACAGCATGGTACTGGTACCAAAACAGAGATATAGACCAATGGAACAGAACAGAGTCCTTAGAAAAAATACCACACATCTACAGACATCTGATCTTTGACAAACCTGAGAGAAACAAGAAATGGGGAAAGGATTCCCTATTTAATAAATGGTGCTGGGAAAATTGGCTAGCCATAAGTAGAAAGCTGAAACTGGATCCTTTCCTTACTCCTTATACGAAAATTAATTCAAGATGGATTAAAGACTTAAATGTTAGACCTAATACCATAAAAATCCTAGAGGAAAACCTAGGTAGTACCATTCAGGACATAGGCATGGGCAAAGACTTCATGTCTAAAACACCAAAAGCAATGGCAGCAAAAGCCAAAATTGACAAATGGCATCTCATTAAACTAAAGAGCTTCTGCACAGCAAAAGAAACTACCATCGGAGTGAACAGACAACCTACAGAATGGGAGAAAATGTTTGCAATCTACTCATCTGACAAAGGGCTAATATCCAGAACCTACAAAGAACTCCAACAAATTTACAAGAAAAAAACAAACAACCCCATCAAAAAGTGGGCAAAGGATATGAACAGACATTTCTCAAAAGAAGACATTCATACAGCCGACAGACACATGAAAAAATGCTCATCATCACTGGCCATCAGAGAAATGCAAATCAAAACCACAATGAGATACCATCTCACACCAGTTAGAATGGCGATCATTAAAAAGTCAGGAAACAACAGGTGCTGGAGAGGATGTGGAGAAATAGGAACACTTTTACACTGTTGGTGGGATTGTAAACTAGTTCAACCATTATGGAAAACAGTATGGCGATTCCTCAAGGATCTAGAACTAGATGTACCATATGACCCAGCCATCCCATTACTGGGTATATACCCAAAGGATTATAAATTATGCTGCTATAAAGACACATGCACACGTATGTTTATTGCAGCACTATTCACAATAGCAAAGACTTGGAATCAACCCAAATGTCCATCAGTGACAGATTGGATTAAGAAAATGTGGCACATATACACCATGGAATACTATGCAGCCATCAAAAAGGATGAGTTTGTGTCCTTTGTAGGGACATGGATGCAGCTGGAAACCATCATTCTTAGCAAACTATCACAAGAACAGAAAACCAAACACCGCATGTTCTCACTCATAGGTGGGAACTGAACAATGAGATCACATGGACTCGGGAAGGGGAACATCACACACCGGGGCCTATCATGGGGAGGGGGGAGGGGGGAGGGATTGCATTGGGAGTTATACCTGATGTAAATGACGAGTTGATGGGTGCAGCACACCAACATGGCACAAGTATACATATGTAACAAACCTGCACGTTATGCACATGTACCCTACAACTTAAAGTATTATAATAATAAATAAATTTTAAAAATTTTAAAAAAAATAAAAAAAATAAATAGGACTTTGCTACAAATAACACCCAATGTAAAGGAAATATATGCACGGTACTGTGGGAGAGTCACAGGCACATGTCTGGACCGAAAACCTGGTCCCTCTACAGGACAGCAGGAAGCTGGTCAAGTGAATTATGAAAGCTGTAGTCAAAGAAGGAACGTGGGATTGAAATTTAAATAATACAATTAGATGAAGAGGCAGAGGCTTATCTTGGATTGACAGTTTTATTTCACCTTGGGCTTTATTCATTGACCCTTCTGCATACATGGGAATTCTTTTTATACAGATCTCTTTATGGTAACTGCTTCTACCCTTGCTTTTTGAGAGCTGGAATGAGATCAACTGCTTATCACTGTGACTAGCCAGTATCATTGCCTTATTTTATCTCTAACTCCCATTCAGACTTACAAAAATAAATCTTTCATTGAACTTGCTTAAATAAACCAGCTTAAATTTGTCATTTCTTGTATTTGGGGATGATGTCTACAACTTCTTTGGGATTTGTGAATGGTTCTTACTAAGCATTCAAGTTTGAAGTTTGAAACTTTTCAATCTTCTCAACTCTGTTCTTGGTTTTGGTTACCCAAATTCTAGATTAAATTCTTGACCATTATACACATTGCATTTTTTAATTTTTTTTTTAATTATATATGCTTTAAGTTTTAGGTCTGTTTTTACGTTCACTCTCCACCCAAATTTCCTTTTCAGGGTGAAGTTTGCTTTGTGGAAGACTTTTTACTAGAAAGTAAACAGAATGGTGGTCTTTTTTTTTTTTTTTTTTTTGGTGACACTTGTTAATTTGTCTCTTTCAAATATTTTGTCTTTGTCAAAATTATTGGCTCAAAGATGTTCATAATGTTCTCTTTTTATTGTCCTAATTTTCATGGGGATTTAAAGTGATATTCTCAATCTTAGTATATGGAGTTTATATTTTTTTCAACCAATTAATCTATCTAGCATTTATCAGATTTATTGATCATCTCAAACCTTAAGCCACTGGCTTCATTGATTTTTTTCTCTTTTGACTTCTATTTTTAAAAATTATTGTTGTTACTTTTTTTTTCAGATTTTAAGTACTTTCACATTTTTCAATCTGTTCTTCATTCCCTTTTCTTTCTATTTCTACCTTCATCTGAATTAATTGAATATATATTATGACTTCATTTTATCTTATATATTGCCTTATCCCTTCTCCCAGATTTTGGTAGTTACTTTAGGGTTTATAGCAGGACTCAGCAACTTTTTTTTTTTCTTGCTAAGGATAATATAGAAAATATTTTAGATTTTATGAGGCAATAGAAGGTTTTTATTTAAAGTATTTTATAATGTATCTTCAGGCAATATTAACTACTTTTCATGTAGTTTAAGAACTTCACAACAATATATATACTTCTCTTTTCCCAAGTTTTATGATATTGTTTCATACATTGTACTTTGACTTATGTTTAAAAAAAAACCTAAAATCCAGTTTATTTTCTTAAATAATAATTATTTTTTTATTTTCCTAAATTTGCTGTTAGTATTCTTCTTCTTTTTTCCAACTCCTGGTTTCCCTTTATTACTCTTCTCTCAAGGAGCATTGTTCTACACTGCCTGTTAATAAATGTATGAAAATTGTTGTTCCATATACTTACTTTTTTTTCCTGTTTAGTTGTGTCATTTGAGGGTGTAATATCAGTCTCTGATATTCTGTCAGAAGAAGAAGTCTGGCATTAGTTTTTGAATAATCTTTGTTGCTTTTGTCACTAACTCCCACTTTTTTTCATTCTGTCCTCCATTCTCAGGAAAAAATGATCTTTATAAACTACAGATTTGATTATGCTACTGTCATACATGTCTGTTAGCATGAATAATAAAATCCAAATTTAAACAGGTATACAAGACTCTCCAAGATCTAGTCTGTCCTACACAATAGGACATGGCCTACACAATAAGAAGTATAAAGTAGAATGAATATTCCTCTGTTCTAAAGACCACCAGACCTCTTGTTCACCAAACACTCCATGATCCCTCTTGAAGCTTCCTTAACAAACATAGAACTAGAACTCCATTTCTACACTTTAGTTTTAATTGTTTTATATGTCTTTTAAGAACAAGCTGAGGCATCACCTAAGCAACTGTATCATTTCTGAATACCAATTACCTTTCTCTCTGTTTCTCTATCTCTTATTTTCCTCTTTACCTCCATTAGCCTAAGTAGTAATTGCTGGTTTACATATCTGACTCCTCTGGACTCTTGAGCTCTTTGCATAAAGGAATGTTGTCTTTGATTTCTGTGTCTCAAACATCTGTTCATATCAAATATCTACCTGATGTCTGAATCAAATAGGTTTGTAGGTACCCATGAATGTATGCTGGTGGGCAAATAACTATATTCACCAAGTAATGTGAACTTTAGAAAGACATTGGGTCACTCTTTCTGTGATTAGCCTCTATTTAATATGTGCAAATGCTCAACACATACCTAAATGGTTTTAGGGTACATTTATCTCAAAAGCCACAGGTATAACACAAACACATTATTGCTTTTTTTCTGGTTTAATTTTTCCCCATATCATTGCCTCCAAAATTGTCCTGTAACTTATAATGCCAGTAAATTCCATTTCATCACAAATGAAATGATGACTTTGTTTTTTCTTACTGTTCTTACTAATTAATGTATTCATCAACTTTATTTTACGTTAGCATTATTACTCTTCTTTTATTAATGTTATTAGTACAAATTCTGGTAGTCTAGACTGTTTCATGAATAATTATGAAAACAAACACTTGTGAATCAATAATTACATTTAAAAAGTCATTTAAATATTTATTTAAATATTAATTCATTCTATTACTTTATTTAATGAATTTTTATTTAGAATGTAAAATGTTCCAGACTATTTCAGGTTTCAGGAATAGAACATGAATGTTAATTTTTAGATCCAAATAACTTAGTGGGAAGTCAGACAATATACAAGAACAAAATTAAACAAGGTAAAGATTAAAAAATGAAAGTTAACACATTAGATTCAAAATCTAAAGCAAATATATTTAATAGAGAAATTTTTAATGCATTTCTAAAGAGTGGACACAAGACAATGGTGATTCTATTGCCATTTATTAATTTGTGGGGGGCTTCAACACTTTATATGAGTGTCCTTGATATGGAGAGGAGATAAGTAAACACTGGCAGAAGAGGGTGGTTTCCTGGCAAAGGCCTCTCCTTCAAGCCTAGATACTTGTGGCCCTAAGTGAGAACAGGCATTCCTGTTTTTGCACCCAAAAAGTCACTTTTGGACTTGACACACCCCCTATCCTGTACACATATAAACCCTGACCCCTAGGTTCCAGAAGCAGAAGACAAGATGAGCAGATGAACAGCGTGGCAGAGAAAGAGAGAAGAGAAGGAGCATCTGAATGTTGAGAGGAGTTTGGCTGGAGACAGTTGGAGAATTGGTCCCTGGACAGCAAACTCCAGGGGAAAATCACCCTCCTACTTCATCTCCTGTCCAGCTCCTCATCCATCCATTGTCTTCATCTCCTGTCCAGCTCCTCATCCATTGGGTGGCGGAGAGCCAGCTCCGCCACCCAATAAAACCTCACATTCACCATTCCTCTAGCCTGTGTGTGACCCAATTCTTCCAGGACGCTGAACAAGAGCTCGGGATACAGAAAACTGTCACACTGGCCCTCTGCCCTTGCAGAAAGGCAATGGCTTCATTGAGCTGGTTAACACTTAAGCTGTCCACGGATAGCAAGGCTAAAAGGGTGCATTGTAACACGCACCCACTTGGGCTCCTGCACCTGTCTGTCTGCGTGCTCCCCATCCCGTAAGGGGTTTGAACAGTGACGAAACAGATGAGCCACATCGCTGTCACATGTCCTGTGAGGGGAATCAGGGAACTCTCCTCTTTCTTTCTTTTGTTTTGAGACGGAGTCTCACTCTGTCACCCAGGCTGGAGCGTAGTGGCACGATCTCTGCTCACTGCAACCGCCACCTCCCGGGTTTAAGCAGTTCTCCTGCCTCAGCCTCCTGAGTAGCTAACTTTTGTATTTTAGTAGAGATGAGGTTTCCCCATGTTGGCCAGACTGGTCTTGAACTCCAGACCTCAAGTGATGCACCCACCTCAGCCTCCGAAAGTGCTGGGATTACAGGCATGAGCCACTGCGCCCAGCCTGGAACTCTCCCCTTTCACTCCTAAATAAGTTTGTAAAGCTTTTTTTTTTTTTTTTAATACAACAGTTTATTAACACAAAAATTTTTCATTATAAATTTAAATAGTTGTAAATAATATATATTTTCTGTTTTATTCCAAATGCTTATGTTCTAAAATGAAATTGACAATATTCCTTAAAATTTATTCATTGAAATATAAATACCATAGAGATTTGATATGTGCCATCATTCATTTAAAAATCTATGTAATAGTTCAAAATTTCCCATTTTTAACCTTGAATTATATTTCTATTCTATTTCTGCTACCAAATTTATGTTAATGTAATATACATGTATTTTTTATCTTGAAAATATATTTTTAATCACCTTATTACAATTCCTCCATAACAACAATATGTATATATACTTAAGTATCTTTTTTTTTTTATTGTGACTTTAAGATCTGAATTTAGTTATCATTTGACTAAACGTGGGAATAATGTGTTATTGGAAACACATCCCCTAAGATGTTGACACAGGTATTTTTATTGGTTAATTTTGTAATTAATTAGCCTGTGGATCATTTTTGATTATTTTTCAAAGAAGACACATTTCAATGATAATATAAAACATTTTGCATCTTTGTAGATGCATGTAATAAAATAATGTTCATATGTTGACCTAGATGGTGTTAAAAGGTATATTTTTATAGCAATAACATTTATTGCTCTAAACCCTTTTAAAATTACATGCGGAAAATCATAAAGTGATCTATGATCAGAATTCTTTAGCTTATCTATAGGTTGATGACTTAAGAATGTTTCTCTTATATTTGCTAAAAGAATGCCAGTTCTTCTTGACCGAAGTCCTGAAATGACTGCTCCTGTTCTTACAACTTCTGAAACAGTCATATAAGACTTGGCCGCC
This sequence comes from Macaca thibetana thibetana, assembly GCF_024542745.1. NCBI lineage: Eukaryota > Metazoa > Chordata > Mammalia > Primates > Cercopithecidae > Macaca > Macaca thibetana. The sequence goes on along the minus strand of NC_065591.1, from coordinate 41,775,370 downwards.
CATGGCTCCTTGACCTCAAATCTTACCAATCTCCACTCACTCACCAAGCTTTAGCCACAGTAAATTTCTGTGGTTTGCTCCTAAACATATTACATGATTCTGCCACCTTAATCACTTTCACACTCACTTCTCTATAAGTACCCTCTCCATTACTAATGACTATCCTCTTTATTGTTGTAAGCAGCATCCCAACCTTGAAATTCCCATCCTTTATTCTGATCTTCCTTTTTAAAATCTTTATTATTTACTTACTTTTTACTTATTATTATTATTATTATTTCTATTTCTGGCTAGAATATAAGCTCCACAAAAGCAGGTAGCTGGCCCAAGTTTACACAAACACCAGGAAAGACCAAGATTGTAACTTAGTTGAAATTTGGGATCTGAGCTCTTAACTGTATTCTATGGCACACCACCCTCTCACCTCCAAACACACCCATTCACTGATGACACTACCAGTTATTTGTATTGTCTCCATTCAGATCATTTGAATATTGTACTTTATAACTAATCACCATTGATTTCTTTCTTCCTCCTCCTCTGCTAAATGAGAAGGTCTTTAAGAACATCTCTATAATCTTAGCTCCTAGTATGATTGCAGTGTACTGTCATTTGTTAGAATGGTTTTTGAGGAAATAATTCAATTCCCCAATAGTGAAAACATGTCATCTGTAGAAGAAGATCATTTGTGCTGGTCAGAACACATGAATAGAGTCCTACAAAGTGACACTTTATTTCTCTTAGAGAAGAGCTATTAATTTTATTTTTGACACTTTGCATGACTCTGGGTAAGTCAGCTTTTCAGCTTTTCTCTCTTCCATCCACATCCATTTAGAAAAACATGTTAATCCAGCACAGCTGATGAGTATTTATGTGTTAAGAGGATTAAACTTTTATCACAGAAAATAAAGAAGAAAAAAACTCATTATATTTCCTTTTCTCTCCCTCTACTTAGCTAAAGTCAGAGACAAAGAAGGCCTGAGCAAGCTACTATAGGACTTCACAAATCTGGCAGAAATTTATCTAATATGTTACAATAACAGTCCTGGTTTTGTTTTTGAGTTCAGTGCTGACTTACTTTTTGAATTGCTCTAGCTTCATTTCTGAAAAAGTACACGTTTGGTAAACTCTGTTTCCTGGAGTTAAATTGTACCTGGGGACTTAAGTATCTCAACTTTGATCACTTTCAAATGGGTACACACACATGCACACATGCACATGCCTCAAAACGTGGCGACTCAGCTGAAAACTAGGACGGTTTTATTCCAGTTGCTGCTCTGTTAGGAGCCACCATCAAAGATCACTGACATTTTTGGCAAGTGATGTTCAGGGTTTTTAAAAGTACAGGAATAGGCCGGGCATGGTGGCTCACGCCTGTAATCCCAGCATTTTGGGAAGCCAAGGCAGGCAGATCATGTGAGGTCAGGAGTTCGAGAGCATCCTGACCAACATGGAGAAACCCCATCTCTACTAAAAATACAAAATTAGCTGGGCGTGGTGGCACATGCCTGTAATCCCAGCTACTTGGGAGGCTGAGGCAGGAGGAGTGTTTGAACCCAGGAGGCAGAGGTTGCGGTGAGCTGAGATTGTGCCACCCCACTGCAGCCTGGATGACAAGAGCGAAACTCCATCTCACCAAAAAAAAAAAAAAAAAAAAAAAAAAGTACAGGAATAAAGGTGGCATTTTACTAGGCACTTACTATTCATAAAGCAGAAATATGTGAATAAGGCATCTGTGAGCTTTGTCAGTTTGTTTACACTCTGACATGAAGTGGGTGTCGTTGAGGAAGAGTAAGCTTGTATGTATTTTTTCTATCATGATCACAGAGTGGCATTTTTGTAGTCATTGATCTCTGAGTTTGTTTTTGTTCTACAGGAGAACACCATGATCTACCTTAAGTGTCAAACCATCTCCCGGAGAAAGCTATCGGAAAATGCTTTCTTTTTCTTGCTCGGTTTTCGATTGCCTTCCACTTTTAACCATTCTTGCTTAGGTCTAAAAGTAAGCTACTGTTGTATATGTTATCTCTCTCTCTTTCTCACACACATGCATGTCTGTGTGTGTATATATATATAAAACTATGAATGTCTATATAATGTGTGTTTGTCTATGTATATACATATACCCACATATGTTATAGATAGATAGATAGATAGATAGATAGATAGATAGATAGATAGACAGACACATACATTATAATTTCAGGCAGTAACATACAAATGTATAGATACAGAAATAGATATAGCCAACTTGCTTTTAATAGTGTGAAAGAGTCAGCTTTTCTTATTTTTCTTAAAAAAAAGTCTTTAAACATTTATTTCAAAATTGACCATGAAAGAATAATTTATTTAGCTATCTGGCTTCCAATAAAACATTAAGAAATAATGTCTCAATTTTATTGGGCCAAGACATCTTGCTGGGTTCTCAGAAAACTGATCAGGAACAAAGTTAATATGCTAATACTTTACTGGAGATTATAATTTCAAGAATGCAGAAATGAGAGAAAAGAAAATTGTAGCAAGAAATGAGGGAGAGAAAATTCCAGGGAGCCAGGATACTACTTGGCTCAAATACCAGTGATGGCTAAACTACATAGGACTGGCTTTAGAGAATCCCAACGAACTACACACTTATCTTGTACAAAAACTGTTCAGTTAATGTTCAACTAATGTTCCCCATAACAGTTCTTGATGAGTATACTACTATTTAGATGTGTTTTATTTTTCAAATGTAATAACTTTTTAACATAAAATCCCCAAAGTTAATACTCTACAAATTAAGATTTTGACATTATGGTTTCAGGCAGTAATGCACTCACAAATGTACTTTATATTCCACTTTCTAGTCTGAGAATGCCATTATAAGATAAATGTAAATTTTGTTTCATGTTTAAGTAAGCTCCAAATATTTTTCTTCATATACTTATGCCTATCAAATCAAATAAAGAGGTAACCTCTTCTAGATCTGTTCATTATGTCATACACTTTCACTATTTACACATATAATCATCTTTATTTTGCCCTAAAAGTAGTGGTCCTATAATAGGTTTATTTATTAAGTGCAGTTGGAATGCAAACTGGGAGTTTCAATCAATATGTTTAGAATTTGGTAATGTGAACAATGCAGAGAAAATAATGGTAACTTGGGTTGAGCTGAAATACATCAGAAGTTTTTCAGTTACAATTAATAACACAAGTTTCTGTTTAAAAGATTTTTACTTATTGCATTTGTTTTCAGGATCAAATTATGATTTTTAAGCAGGAGATATGTGGACTGCATCTCAAGACAGTCTATCCAAGTAAATAAAGTAATGCACCACTTGATTTTCAAGCTACTAGTGATTTAACAACCGGCTTTCAATGTTACAGAATAGTCAGCATCGGTTCCCAGGAGTCCATAGGAATACTAATGGCTAAGTGCCTTAAAGAAAAATGTATCCTACAGTATCTAAATTGGTATCTTAGAAGTATGGGGTGCAAGCCTTTATAATTTCATATTCATGTTTAAAGTAATTTTTCCTTTTTTAGGCCTTGGTTTTCATTTTCCACTTCTAACTAATACAGCTTATAAAAATATTACATGGATGTTTATAAAATGGTATTTTTATCTTAATACTACCCTTTTCAAACTTTATTTGGTAGTGTCCTGTTTCAAATGCCAGTGTGTACTGAAATTCAACTTGTGTACTGACCACCCAGACTTAGCAGAGACTTCACAAGGACTCTTTCCTCTGTAGGACTACCCTCACTTCAAATCCCAGCTACAAGTTGGGTCCACAGGCCACCTGCACTAGTGACAGACTGACTACAAATTCAGAGGTTCCCATAATACCCCTCACGTGTGATAATTTTCTATAATGACCCAAAGGACTTCAGAAAATGCTATAATTAATGATTATATTTTCTTATTAAGGATACAAATCAGGACAACCATAATATCGAAGAAAAATGAAGAGATGCATTGGGTGAGGAGGGAGAGTAAACACAGAGTTATTTTCCCATCATATTACTATGAGCTGAATCTTTGTGATTATATTGGATCCACCTGTACAATCCAGACTAATCTTCTGTATTAGTCCATTTTCACACTGCTGATAAAATACCCGAGACTGGGCAATTTACAAAAGAAAGAGGTTTAATGGACTTATAATTCCACATGACTGGAGAGGACTCATAATTATGATGGAAGGCAAGAAGGAGTAAGTTATATCTTATGAAGATGGCAGCAGGCAAAAAGAGAGCTTGTGCAGGGAAACTCCCCTTTTTAAAAACATCGTATTTCATGACTCTTATTCACTAACATAAGAACAGTACTGGAAAGACCTGCCCCCACAATTCAGTTACCTCCAGCTTGGTCCATCCCACAAGATGGGGTAATTCAAGGTGAGATTTGAGTGGAGAAATAGCCAAACCATATCATCTTCCTATTTTAAAATCAGTTTATTAGCGACTTTAATTCTATCTGTAACTTTAATTCCCCTTTGCTACGGAACATATCATATTACCAGGGAATTACAAGCTGGACATCTTTGTGAGGCCATTATTCTGCCTGCCACACTACTCAAATGTCTACTGTAGCTTGGGCTGTAATAATTGTATTTGTCCTGAAGAACCAGATTTTTATGCTCTATCTTCTGTGCAAACTTAATAAGGGCAAAAGGTATATAATCAGTTTTTTGTCACTCCCTACCTCACTTCCAACTTCTTTTGCCAATATCTCTGTTTTGGGCAGACCAGTCATAGTGGCAGCTCTACCCATAATCTGCTTCTGAGATAAACTGCCTAATCACATCCTCTGCAGAGGGAGCAGTCCATGTGCTTCTCTTGCTGGCCATGTTCTTTCACTGCAGCTGCTTGATATAGAGTGAACATGTGGCAGCAAGATGATCAATTTAAATGATGATTGGTTCAAGCAATTCTAATAGTCTTCAAATATCTATTGTCTACATTCTGATTTAACCGAAAGTCATCATTTTTAGTGGTGAACATTGCTAGAAGTTGCAGGCCTCTTTATATCTTCCTGTGCCTATTGCCTGGTTTTTTGGACAGTGTGGTAGAAGGATCAGTGTTGTGTGGAGTTTTTGTTGGGTTTGATTAAGAGATATCCTTCAACTTATGTTTTTCCCTCTTATTGCTTTGTGGAATAAAACTATAGTGATGTAAACTTATCAAGCATCTGGCACCATGATGTGACCTTGGAGAGCAACAAGAAAGTAACAATACTGGCTCTTTCATGTGCAACCAGCACAGTAGATCTGGAACCCTACCCACAACGGTGTGCTGGTAAATGCTTAACTACCAGTTCCTTAGGTATAATGACCTGATTTGTAGTGCTTTTTGATTTATGAGGAGTAAATATTCCTATCATATGGTATCACTGAATGTAGAGCTGGGAAGAGATGTACACAATTGGATCATGGAAACTAGTTCTAGTAAACTCTAGTGTGGGAAAAATAAACTTCTATTTTGTTTAAACCAGTATTTTGGGTTGTTTCTTGCTCATGGCCAGAAACGATCCCAGTTTATTTCTGAGTAGTGGCCTATGCGATGATCAAGACCAAACGGGGCTATCCAGATTTCTTTTTTTACAAACTATAGGTGTGGAGAGAGGATCATTGGTTAACAGTTGGATCACGAATAAAATTATTCATTAAAGCATGTAGTGACAGAGTGGCTGTATCATGTTACTGTAGAGATCTATAATACACCATCAAACTCCTGTGAGTGCAGGCAGGCACCATAAGACAATCTGGCTTCAAGCACAACCTTGGATCATGAATGGTGTTGATTTCTGTCAGATTCTAGTATTCTAGTCTTTCTTACTATTTTTGTTTTAATTGCTTTCTATTGTTTTTCTGCTTTCTGTTTCCTTAGTTTCCAATCTTTATTGGAATTTTATCTTTATTATTTCCTTCCTTCTTCTTTCTTTAGGTTTAATTTCCTATTCCTTTACAAGTTTCTTAAGTGGAAGTTTAGATTTTTTATTTAAGACTTTTTTTTCTATGTTGGGGTTTAAAGCTATAAAATTGTCTCTAAGCATTACTTTAGCTGCATTTCATAAATGTTGATATGTTGTCATGCAATTTCCATTCAGTTCAGAATAGTTTTAATTTCTATCTTTATTTCTCCTTTGATGTGTTATTTAGCAATATGTTCTTTAATATCCACATACTTAGGTAATTCCCCAAATTATTTTTAATTTCTATTTTTTTCCATTGGGATTGAAGAATATGCTTTGGACAATTTCAATACTTTTAAATTTGTGTAAGTTTGCTTTATTGCCAAGCATATGGTATCTCGTGGAAAATATTCCTGCTGTGGCTGAAAAGTAATATGTATTTTACTCTTGTTGCATGGTGTGTTCTGTAGATAGCAGTTAGATCAGCTTAGTTGAGGGTGTTACTCAAGTGTTCTATATTCTTGCTGAATTTCTTTTCTTTCTTTTTCTTTTTTGTGTATTTTTTTTTTTTTTTTTTTTTTTTTTTTCCTGAGATGGAGTTTTGCTCTTGTTGCCCAGGCTGGAGTACAATGGTGCAATCTTGGCTCACTGCAACCTGTGTCTCCTGGGTTCAAGCGTTTCTCCTGCCTCGCCTCCTGAGTAGCTGGAATTACAGGTGCCTGCCAGCATGCCTGGCTAATTTTTGTATTTTTAGTAGAGACAGGGTTTCACGATGTTGGTCAGGCTAGTCTGGAACTTCTAACCTCAGATGATTCACCCACCTCAGCTCCCAAAGTGCTGGGATTATAGGCGTGAGCCACCATGCCAGGCCTATTCTTGCTAAATTTCTCTGTAGTAATCCTGTCAAATATTTATAGTGAGATACCAAAGTCCTCAAAAATTGGTATTAAATTGTCTATTTCTTCTTTCAAATAGTGTCAGTTTGTGCATTATATTTTTGGAGCAGTGTTGATAGTTGCACATAATTTATAAATATTATATTTTTCTGATTGACACTTTCATGATTATGAAGTTTCCTCTGTGTCTCTAGAGTTATTTCTTATTGTAGAGTCTATTTGATTTGACATTAATTTAGCCATTCTAGTTCTTATTATGGCAACTTCTTATATCCTGTTACTTTCAATCTAAATAACTTTTAAAATACCAGGTATGGCATAAAGGCTAAAAAGACTATCAAACAAATGTTAAGTATAGGTACATTTCAGAAAAGAAAAGCTGAAGTATAATATATGACACTTAAAATAATCAAATTGCTTCTCTGAGGAAACAGCAGATGCCCGGATGACACTGGTGCGGCGGGGGAGCCTGGAGGCCCCGGGGGCCTTGGGATGGAGAAATGTGGTGGCTTCCCCTGAGGCTTTGTCAGTGGCATCTGGGGCTTGGGTCACCTTGGTGGTTGGGCCTGAGGCAGGGGCTGAAGTCCCAGAGTTCAAGGAGGCCAGGCTGAGGACAAGGAGTCGATGCTGTTCGTCAAGCTGGGCCACCTAGTCAAAGACGTGAAGATCAAATCCCTGGAGGAGATCTGCCCCTTCTCTCTGCCCATCAAGGAGTCTGAGATCATTGACCTTTTCCTGGGGGCCTCTCTCAATGATGTAGTTTTGAAGATTATGCTGGTGCAGAAGCAGACCTGCGCTGGTCTGCGCACCAGGTTGAAGGTGTTTACTGCCATCAGGGACTACAATGGCCATGTCCGTCTGGATGTTAAATGCTCCAAGGAGGTTGCCACTGCCATCCGATGGGCCAACACATCCTGGCCTAGCTCTCCACTGTCCCCAGGCACAGAGGCTACTGGAGGAACAAGACTCACACTGTCCCTTGCAAGGTGACAGGTCACTGTGGCTCTGTGCTGGTGTGCCTCATCCCTGCACCAAGCAGCACTGGCATTGTCTCAAACCCAGTGCCCAAGAAGCTTCTGCTGATGGCCAGTATTGATGACTGATACAGCTCAGCCAGGGATTGCACTGCTACCCTTGGCAACTTCACCAAGGCCACCTTTTATTCCATCTCCAAGACTTACAGCTACTTGACCCTGGCCTCTGGAAGGAGAGTATATTCACCAAGTCTCCCTATGAGGAATTTATTGACCATCTTGTCAAGACCCACGCCAAAGGCTCTGTGGAGAGGACTCAGGCTCTAGCTGTGGCTACAACATAGGGTTTTTATACACGAAAAATAAAGTGAATTAAGCATGTTAAAAAAAATAATAAAATGGCTGCATAGTATTCCATGGTATATATGCGCCACATTTCCTTTATCCAGTCTACCATTGAAGGGAATTTGGGTTGGTTCCAAGTCTTTGCTATTATGTATAGCACTGCAATAAACATACGTGTGCCTATGTCTTTATAGTAGCATGATTTATAATCCTTTGTGTATATACCCAGTAATGGGATTGCTGGGTCAAATGGCATTTCTAGCTCTAGATCATTGAGGAATTGCCACACTGTCTTCCACAATGGTTGAACTAATTTACACTCCCACCAACAGTGTAAAAGTGTTCCTATTTCTCCACATCCTCTCTAGCATCTGTTGTTTCCTGACTTTTTAATGAGTTCATGCATTTTGCAGGGACATGGGTGAAGATGGAAACCATCATTCTCAGCAAACTAACACAGGAATAGAAAAACAAACACTTCATGTTCTCACTCATAAGTGGGAGTTGAACAATGAGAACATATGGGCACAGGGAGGGGAACATCACACACTGGGGCCTGTCAAGGGGTGAGGAGCAAGGGGAGGAATAGCATTAGGAGAAATACTTAATGTGATGACGGGTTGATGGGTGCAGCAAACTACCATGGCACATGTATGCCTATGTAACAAACCTGTACATTCTGCACGTTTCCCAGAACTTAAAGTAAATAATAATAATAATAAAATAAAATAGCCAAATTAACAAATATATAAAAGAAGGGCAGTCTATGATATGTGAAATCTGGGTAGCAAATCAGTGGCAGAGATACATACCTGAAAAAAAAAGTTTTATAAAATTTTAGTCACTTCACAAAAGAGAAGCCAGCTTGTTTTTCTATGATTTACTAGCCTATCCATAAAATTCCACTGCCAGGTATCACTTTTCCTTTATAATATCTCCATTTTGGTAATAAATTAATTAGTGTTTTCAATCACTGTGCGTCCTTTTTTCTTCTAATAGAGAATTATTTGAATGAAAGATAGATTTGCTCAAAAACAGTTTATGCCAATGCATGGCTTTGACTATTTTACCTTAATTGCAGTCTTTTTTCTTTCTTGAAGGCCTTAAAGATATAAGTCCTTGTGGTTATAATTAAATCCTGCTGCTAATAAAATTCTTATATGTTCCCATGGTCCTAGTTAAATAACTCATTTCTAGATTCTTCCTTGCTGTAGTAGCTAGGCTTTTTAAAAAAATCATGGAGGAGAGGGCTTTATTAGTATTATTTGTGAAAAATAGTTCCTCCTGGTTTTACATATGTATAAAATGAAAAAGATATTAAGAATTTATCATGTGAATAGAACTATGAAATCGGTAAAGAGCTCAGCTGCACTTGAAAACCTTTTAACACACTTCATTTTTGGAGAAAGCTTCCTTAGACTCCAGCAGAAGTAGCATCTGCAGGCTTTTGCTATGATCATACTTATTTCTAGTCATTTTTATTCCATAACAAATAGGCTCAATCATATTAACCACCTACTTATATAACATTCATAATTTATATAATGACATTGAAATCTGCTATCAATCTCAGAAAGCACTAGGATAGTGTCAAGTTATATGAAAGTGGAATGCATTTTTTTAGTTTCTGGTTCTCAATTGCTGATTGACTTATTGTTAGCTTTTTAAAAGGTCTCCAGTGACAAAGTAGAATTGGAACCATATCTACTATAATAAGCCTTTGCAACTGAAAAAGGCCTTTAACTACTTGAAGTTCCATTACATGCACAATTTCATTTTATCTAAAACACAGTCTAGTCAGGAAGGAATATCAATGGTAGAGAAAGTGAGACAGAAAGTTTTGATGTTTTCCTAAGGTAAGGATTGTGTTAATATCCCAAAACTCATAAATGGAAAAGGGAATTGAACAGGCATTTATTGACTACTATGGATAGGCCTCATACTATGCACAAAAGGCAATTTTTGTCTCATTCAAAACACAAACAAATGAAAAGCAAAACAGTGAGTTCGGAGTTCTCTATCAAGATGATTTTACCACCAAAATTTGATGCTCTGAATTGCAAAGCAATTTATCCAAGTTCATATCTCCAAAATAATTGGAATAAAACCTAAAATGTCAGATTGCCAGTTCTACATATGGTTACACTCCTCCTGTCCTTAACTGAGAATCAGTAATTACATTTTCTGACATGTATTAAGCACTTACTGACTTACTATATAGCAAGCATTGTATGAAAAACTTTTAAGTTGGCTATTGTTTTTCTCTGAGAGCAGTTCTACTCAAAGAAATAGCAAAACCTCTTACAACCCATTCCAATTGGGATTCTTCCCTAGGATTATTTTTAATTGACTTAAAAAAAAAAAAGAAAGAAAGAAAACCCTCTTTATTTTCTGATCATGAGACTAGAAGGATGAGAGCCTAGAACTGAGGGAAGGCAAATCTCGTATCTCATGGAGAAAAATAGCAACAACAAAATACACTCTGTCATTTAATAGCAGAGTAGACTCAACTGGCTTCATGGCTTGGTGGATCTGAGTAGTCCAAGCACTTCTCTATCATTATGGTATTGCATATTTTACTGTTTAAAGTGGTATTCTTTGGTGTTGGAGTTGGAGCACAATGTGTAATTTCTTGCTCAAAAATGCAGAATAAAATATTTGATCTGCATAAAATTGAGATAAAATAGTTTTCATTTACTAATATAATAATAATAATGTCATTTCTGTGGAGAAATAGAAAAGGTCATATTTTCATTAGGAGTCTTCTGTTGTGTATGTCACCATAATTTTATTGCAATTTGATAAAGATGGGTTGGATTAACCAATCTGAGTATTAATTCCCTTAGGTACCTCTTCCTTAAATTGAAGCTGCAAACAACACTTGTAATTGGTCATGGCAAAACAAGGCAGATAGAACATCTTCACAAAGGCAACTTTTGACTGCACAATATTTTAACCATAAGAATAGAAAATTAAATCAGCTATGTGAGTTTCATTGGCATTAATGTTAGTTTCTTATACTTGCTTACTGGAAAGGCATTTGTTAATGTTGTCTGGCGTTGCCACATTACTAATTCAACATGTAACTGCAAATCAAGTCTATTCAAATTCCAAAGGAATGGCAGTGTTTGCTTTTTATGTCTTAATAAATACATATTCTTTTAAAAAATAATTTCAGCACTGAAATGAAATAAAAATCACGACATTAAATATTAATGAAATTATTAAATTTCTGCAAATATAATGTCGCACTCTAGCATTATTCTTAGGAAGTATAGTTATTCATATCGCAAGTTAGATCACATTTGGTGCATTCTCGCTTTGTTGAGGTGGTGTTGAAGTAAGGAGTAATCTGGATGAAGTTGAAAGAAAGGGAAATATGTTTTTCTCTCTGTTATTGTTGCATAAATGACTCTAAGCTTTATGAATTATTAATCTTGCAAAAAACTTCAAAATTAACTTTTTAGAACTTCTATTTAGAGATCGAAAGAGTATATATTTTGTTGCAAAATGGCACCTCTATTGATTAGATTTTTGATGTCTGTAACTAAAGTTTAAAAAAAGAGGCTGGGTGCAGTGGCTCATGCCTGTAATCCCAGCACTTTGGGAGGCTGAGGCGGGCGGATCACGAGTCAGAAGATCAAGACCATCCTGGCTAACACGGTGAAAACCCGTCTCTACTAAAAATACCAAAAAAATTAGCTGGGCGTGGTGGCAGGAGCGTTTAGTCTCAACTACTCGGGAGGTTGAGGCAGGAGAATGGCATGAACCCAGGCGGCAGAGCTTGCAGTGAGTGGAGATTGCACCACTGCACTCCAGCCTGGGCAACAGAGCGAGACTCCGTCTCAAAAAATAAAAATAAAAAAATATAAAATAAAAAAGACTAAAGTTACAGAAAAATGTAAAATGATCACCTTTGGTTTCCACGGTTTCCAAAGAGAAGCTTGCTTAGAATTTCTGAGGGAAAATGAAGTGTTTTAAGTTCTCAGAATATAAAGCATTAGTTTTTCATTCCTGTTAGTCTGCGAGCTTCAACTTTAGCCTGAAATATCTTCAAAACACAATTTACCTAATAATTTGTTATAATATTAGTGAAACAAAAATTGAGGATCCTCTGAAACACGTCTGTCCTTTGTGTTTTGAAGAAAAGCCTTTTGAATAGGTTGCCTAGATGAGTCCTTAAAAATATGTTTTTAGTTTCCTTTTGTCTTCCTACTGGTTGCTTTCAACATGGGGACTTAGTTTTAAAAATTTGTATTTGGAAATAATTACATATTCAAAAGTGCACAAATAAAAAGAGCTCAATTTAAAAAATGTTTTAAATGTCTTCCTTTTGGTTTTTTGAATAGCAATGCAATCAAATAGACCATGAAAAACCCTCCTGAAAGAATCAGTTACATCGAAGCTTTTACAGCTATAAAAAAGGTACACTCGACCCTAGGAAACAATATTTAAAAAAACAAGAAACACACACACACACACACAAGGTACACACTGACATTTCTATATTGATTCTCTTGTAAATTAAAAACAAAAATGAAACCAAAACATCTTTAATGCATGCGTGTTTTAAGGAAATATATATATATATATATATTTATGATACTTTATGTTCTAGGGTACATGTGCACAACGTGCAGGTTTGTTACATATGTATACATGTGCCATGTTGGTGTGCTGCACCCATTAACTCATCATTTACATTAGGTATATCTCCTAATGCTATCCTTCCCTCCTCCCCTGACACCAAAACAGGTCCGGGTGTGGGATCTTCCCCTTCCTATGTCCAAGTGATCTCATTGTTCAATTCCCACCTATGAGTGAGAACATGCGGTGTTTTGTTTTCTGTTCTAGTGATAGTTTGCTGAGAATGATGGTTTCCAGCAGCATCCATGTCCCTAAAAGGATATGAACTCATCCTTTTTTATGGCTATGTAGTATTCCATGGTGTATATGTGCCACATTTTCTTAATCCAGTGTGTCATTGATGGACATTTGGGTTGGTTCCAAGTCTTTGCTATTGTGAATAGTGCTGCAATAAACATATATGTGCATGTGTCTTTATAGCAGTAAGATTTATAATCCTTTGGGTATATACCCAGTAATAGGATGGCTGGGTCAAATGGTATTTCTAGTTCTAAATCCTTGAAAATTCCCACACTGTCTTCCACAATGGTTAAACTAGTTTACAGTCCCACCAACCGTGTAAAAGTGTTCGTATTTCTGCACATCCTCCATAGCACCTGTTGTTTCCTGACTTTTTAATGATCTCCATTCTAACTGGTGTGAGATGGTATCTCATTGTGGTTTTGATTTGCATTTCTCTGATGGCCAGTGATGATGAGCATTTTTTCATGTGTCTGTTGTCTGTATGAATGTCTTCTTTTGAGAAATGTCTGTTCATATCCTTTGCCCACTTTTTGATGGGGTTGTTTGTTTTTTTCTTGTAAATTTGTTTGAGTTCTTTGTGAGTTCTGGATATTAGCCCTTTGTCAGATGAGTAGATTGCAAACATTTTCTCCCATTCTGTAGGTTGCCTGTTCACTCTGATGGTAGTTTCTTTTGCTGTGTAGAAGCTCTTTAGTTTAATGAGATCCCATTTGTCAATTTTGGCTTTTGCTGCCATTGCTTTTGGTGTTTTAAACATGAAGTCCTTGCCCATGCCTGTGTCCTGAATGGTATTGCCTAGGTTTTCTTCTAGAGTTTTTATGGTTTTAGGTCTAACATTTAAGTCTCTAATCCATCTTGAATTAATTTTTGCATAAGGAGTAAGGAACTGATCCAGTTTCAGTTTTCTACTTATGGCTAGCCAGTTTTCCCAGCACCATTTATTAAATAGGGTATCCTTTCCCTATTTCTTGTTTTTGTCAGGTTTGTCAAACATCAGATGGTTGTAGATGTGTGATATTATTTTTGAGGTCTCTGTTCTGTTGCATTGGTCTATATCTCTGTTTTGGTACCAGTACCATGCTGTTTTGGTTACTGTAGCCTTGTAGTATAGCTTGAAGTCAGGTAGTGTGATGCCTCCAGCTTTATTCTTTTGATGTAGGATTATCTTCACAATGTGGGCTCCTTTTTGGTTCCATATGAACTTTAAAGTAATTTTTTTCAATTCTGTGAAGAAAGTCATTGGTAGCTTAATGGGGATGGCATTGAATCTATAAATTACCTTGGGCAGTGTGGCCATTTTCATGATATTGATTCTTCCTATCCATGAGCTTGGAATGTTCTTCCATTTGTTTGTGTCCTCTTTTATTTCATTGAGCAGTGGTTTGTAGTTCTCCTTGAAGAGGTCCTTCACATCCCTTGTAAATTGGATTCCTAGGTATTTTATTCTCTTTGAAGCAATTGTGAATGGTAGTTCATTCATGATTTGGCTCTCTGTTTGTCTGTTATTGGTGTAAAAGAATGCTTGTGATTTTTACATATTGATTTTATATCCTGAGACTTTGCTGAAGTTGCTTATCAGCTTAAGGAGATTTTGGGCTGAGACGATGGAATTTTCTAAGTATACAATCATGTTATCTGCAAACAGAGACAATTTGAGTTCTTCTTGTCCTAACTGAATACCCTTGATTTCTTTCTGTTGCCTGATTGCCCTGGCCAGAACTTGCAACACTATGTTGAATACGAGTGGTGAGAGAGGGCATCCCTGTCTTGTGCCAGTTTTTGAGGGGAATGCTTCCAGTTTTTGCCCATTCAGTATGATATTGGCTGTGGGTTTGTCATAAACAGCTCTTATTATTTTGAGATAATTTCCATCAATACCGAATTTATTGAGCGTTTTTAGCATGAAGGGCTGTTGAATTTTGTCAAAGGCTTTTTCTGCATCCATTGAGATAATCATGTGGATTTTGTCTTTGGTTCTGTTTATATGCTGGGTTGCATTTATTGATTTGCGAATGTTGAACCAGCCTTGCATCCCAGGGATGAAATCCACTTGATCATGGTGGATAAGCTTTTTGATGTGCTGCTGGATTCGGTTTGTCAGTATTTTATTGAGGATTTTTGCATCAATGTTCATCAGGGATATTGGTCTAAAATTCTCTTTTTTTGTTGTGTCTCTGTCAGGCTTTGGTATCAGGATGATGTTGGCCTCTTTAAATGAGTTAGGGAGGATTCCCTCCTTTTCTATTGATTGGAATAGTTTCGGAATGAATGGTACCAGCTCCTCCTTCTACCTCTGGAAGAATTTGGCTGTGAATCCATCTGGTCCTGGACTTTTTTTGGTTGGTAGGCTATTAATTATTGCCTCAATTTCAGAGCCTACTATTGGTCTATTCAGGGATTCAACTTCTTCCTGGTTTAGTCTTTGGAGAGTGTGTATGTCAAGGCATTTATCCATTTCTTCTAGTTTTTCTAGTTCATTTGCGTAGAGGCGTTTATAGTATTCTCTGATGGTAGTTTGTATTTCTGTGGGGTCGGCAGTGATATTCCCTTTATCATTTTTTATTGCATCTATTTGATTCTTCTCTCTTTTCTTTATTAGTCTTGCTAGCAGTCTATCAATTTTGTTATCTTTTCAAAAAACCAGCTCCTGGATTCATTGATTTTCTGAAGGGTTTTTTGTGTCTCTATCTCCTTCAGTTCTGCTCTGATCTTAGTTATTTCTTGCCTTCTGCTAGCTTTTGAATGTGTTTGTTCTTGCTTCTTTAGTTCTTTTAATTGTGATGTTAGGGTGTCAATTTTAGATCTTTCCTGCTTCCTCTTGTGGGCATTTAGTGCTATAAATTTTCCTCTACAGACTACTTTAAATGTGTCCCAGAGATTCTGGCATGTTGTGGCTTTGTTCTCATTGGTTTCAAAAAAAATCTTAATTTCTGCCTTCATTCGTTATGTACCCAGTAGTCATTCAGGAGCAGGTGGTTCAGTTTCCATGTAGTTGAGTGGTTTTGATTGAGTTTCTTAGTCCTGAGTTCTAGTTTGTTTGCACTGTGGTCTGAGAGAATTTGTTATAATTTCTATTCTTTTACATTTGCTGAGGAGTGCTTTACTTCCAACTATGTGGTCAATTTTGGAATAAGTGCAATGTGGTGCTGAGGAGAACATATATTCTGTTGATTTGGGGTAGAGAGTTCTGTAGATGTCTATTAGGTCTGCTTGGTGCAGAGTTGAGTTCAATTCCTGGATATCCTTGTTAACATTCTGTCTTGTTGATCTGTCTAATTTTGACAGTGGGATGTTAAAGTCTCCAATTATTATTGTGTGGGAGTCTAAGTCTCTTTGTAGGTCTCTAAGGACTTGCTTTATGAAACTAGGTGCTCCTGTATTGGGTGCATATATGTTTAGGATGGTTAGTTCTTCTTGTTGAATTGATCCCTTTGCCATTATGTAATGGCCTTCTTTGTCTCTTTTGATCTTTGGTGCTTTAAAGTGTGTTTTATCAGAGACTAGGATTACAACTTCTGACTTTTTTTTTCTTTTTTTTCCATTTGCTTGGTAGATCTTCTTCCATCCCTTTATTTTGAGCCTATGTGTGTCTCTGCACATGAGATGGGTCTCCTAAATACAGCACACTTATGGGTCTTGACCCTTTATCCAGTTTGCCAGTCTCTGCCTTTTAATTGGACCATTTAGCCCATCTACATTTAAGGTTAATATTGTTATGTGTGAACTTGATCCTGTCATTATCATGTTAGCTGATTATTTTGCTCCTTAGTTGATGCAGTTTCTTCCTGGCATCAATGGTCTTTACATTTCGGCATGTTTTTGTGATGGCTGGTATTGGTTGTTCCTGTCCAAGGTTAGTGTTTCCTTCAGGAGCTCTTGTAGGGCAGGCCTGGTGTTGGCAAAATCTCTAAGCATTTGCTTGTCTGTAAAGGATTTTATTTTTCCTTCACTTATGAAGCTTAGTTTGGCTGGATATGAAATTCTGGGTTGAAAATTCTTTTCTTCAAGAATGTTGAATATTGGCCCCCACTCTCTTCTGGCTTGTAGTGTTTCTGCCGAGAGATCTGCTGTTAGTCTGATGAGTTTCCCTTTGTGGGTAACCCAACCTTTTTCTCTGGCTGCCCTTAACATTTTTTCCTTCATTTCAAATTTGGTGAATCTGACAATTATGTGTCTTGGAGTTGCTCTTCTCGAGGAGTATCTTTGTGGCATTCTCTGTATGTCCTGAATTTGAATGTTAGCCTGCCTTGATAGGTTGGGGAAGTTCTCCCAGATAATAACCTGAAGAGAGTTTTCCAACTTGGTTCCATTGTCCCCGTCACTTTCATGTGCACCAGTCAGACGTAGATTTGGTCTTTTCACATAATCCCATATTTCTTGGAGACTTTGTTCATTTCTTTTTACTCTTTTTTTCTCTAAACTTCTCTACTCACTTCATTTCATTCATTTGATCTTCAATCACTGATACTCTTTCTTCCAGTTGATCGAGTCAGTTACTGAAGCTTGTGCATTTGTCACATAGTTCTCGTGTCATGGTTTTCATCTCTATCAGGTCGTTTATGGACTTCTCTGCATTGGTTAATCTAGTTATCCATTCATCAAATCTTTTTTCAAGGGTTTTAGTTTCTTTGTGCTGGGTTCGTAGTTCCTCCTTTAGCTCTGAAAAGTTTGATCCACTGAAGCCTTCTTCTCTCAACTCATTAAAGTCATTCTCCATCCAGCTTTGTTCCATTGCTGGTGAGGAGCTGAGTTCTTTTGGAGGGGGAGAGGCACTCTGATTTTTTTAATTTTCAGCTTTTCTGCACTGCTTTTTCCCCATCTTTGTGGTTTTATCTACCTTTGGTCTTTGATGATGGTGACCTACTGATGGGGTTTTGGTGTGGATGTCCTTTCTGTTTCTTAGTTTTCCTTCTAACAGTCAGGACCCTCAGCAGCAGGTCTGTTGGAGTTTGCTTAAGGTCCACTCCAGACCCTGTTTGCCTGGGTGTCAGCAGTAGAGGCTCAGTTGGCAATGCAGAAATCACCCGTCTTCTGTGTCACTCACGCTGGGAGCTAGAGGCTGGAGCTGTTTTATTCGGCCATCTTGGCATCCCCTCAGAAACTAGTTTTTAAAAAACAGAAAGAAATATATTAATTGCTTATTTGTGTTTTTAAAAATCTTTAATAAAAAATCATTCAGTCAGAATTTATCTTTCCTGTGGTGATTAATTTTATGTGCCAATGTTAGTGGATCACAGGAGATCAGATATTTATTAGACATTATTTCTGGGTGTGTCTGCAGTGTTGTGTGTGTGTGTGTGTGTGTGTGTGTGTGTGAATGAAATTAGTATTTGAATTAGGCCCTCCCTAATATAGGCAGGCCATATTCAATCATTTTAAAGTCCCAAGAGAATAAAACTGAATAAAAAAGAATTGTTTCTTTCTCTGCATGATCATCTTCAAGCTGCAACATTAGTCTTCTTCTGTCTTCAGATTCAGACTTGGATCCAAATTCCACTATTGGCTCTCCTGCTTCTTAGGTCTTTGAACTTGGACTGGAACTATATTTTTGACCCTCCTGAGTCTGGATTTCTCAGCCTCCATAATATGAGAGTCAATTCCTTAACATACATCTTCCCTATTGTTTCTTTTTCTCTGGAGAAACTAACTAATATAGATTTCAGTACCAAGATTGATTCTAAAGTAACAAAATTTTAAGAATGTTTTTTCTAAATTGGTTCTGGGATTGTCTTTCTAATATGATTAGACTTAAAGACACTAATGACTCTATTTCCAGGAGTAAAAGGAACAATAATAGTCTATGGCGTGACTCGAAAATAGATATACACAAATAGCTCTATTGGATACTCTTAATCAATCACTTATAGGAAGCAAAGAGCAGAGTAACCATGAATATGATATTTAAGAACAATTTTTGAAATCTAATGAATATAATGAAGCTGGTTGGTTGGTCCTAATATTGCTGGACAAAGTGATGGCAGAAAAGAATGAGTTCAGCAATTCTAATAACCAGCTCAATCACTGCATAAATGATCTGATAGCTTCTGTGTCGATCCTAAAAAAAGACCCTTATGTCCTGTAGCTGTAGGGCTGAGATTGCTGACTTTTTCCAACTCTTTGCATTTATTATTGCATGGTATTTGAGTATTTAGGTAGACATATAGCTTCTAGAACATAATCTTGGCTCCTTGAGAGAAATAAGATTTTCTTAACATTTTCAAATATCTCATAGCTTCACCTATGCCCATTGAATAATTAGACCTCAATCATAAAAAACTGAGTTGATTTTTCAAGTGCCATGGAAATTAGTTAACTGGAATGTAGATACTCCTCATGGTATGGTCATGTTGTCTTATTTCCTATGTTTTAGAGAATGCTTTTCTAATGCTTATATTTTTTGTCACACAAAGCAAAATAAACAATAACTATCTTTTATTTCATTTGAGGCACCCTTAAAATATAACAGGGAAGACATATTTAGATAGAGAGATTAAATGTATTTAAACCTAATCACAACTTTTTGAGGTAAATCATGCCATCTTTATTTGGTATGCTGAGTAAATTGCCAGTTTCTCATGGCTAATAAAAGATAACTAGGATTCTGTCTGCTAGGATTCAAACATTTTCCTTATGATTTGGATACTCTATACCTAATCAGCATGCCTAAAAGAATCTGAGATCTGTGAAATGTTATTATCCTTTCTTATCTAAGTTAGCTCTGTTGCAGCACTGTTAGTTCTAATGAGGCATATATTAGCTCCCCAAATTGTAAGCTGGAGTGCATTTGCCATTTCACTGCAGGCATCTGAGAACATAATGGAATTTCTCCATATGAATGTGAAACACTTCAGACAAAAGGTAAGAACTCTTCCAAGTTCTCCAAAATTTCTGAAAGTATTTTTTCTCTTTAGAATGGCCTGTTCTCACTAAGTTCATTTCCAAAGACATATATAATCATAGCTAATATAAAATTGAAGTTAGACATCTAATAATAAAAATAAAAGTGAGCATGCTTTTAACTGTATTTACTCAATACAGGTTATAGTCCATTGCTCCAGGAAAATTGATCTGTTATGAGATAAAATGATTCACATACAATAAAACTTGAAATTCTAAAACTGCAGATAATGAGAGCACATTTGTAAAAGGGTTAGGAAAAGAATTAGTTACTTCCTAAAATTAAACTGCATATTTACTTCAAAGTAATGCACATTTAATATTTGTTAACAAAAGATAAATGTATACGTAGAATTCAATCTTCCTGCTCCCCTCCTCTAACACTTTTGGTATTAACTTTGAGCTTAAAATTTATTTAAAATAGTTTTTCATAAAAATTGCCAAAGATAATTATAAGTGGGTTATCCTCCTATCCTCTGAGACAACTTTTTTATTCCAGAATTTTGTTTTTAATTTTTCTTATTTTTTTTATTTTAAAGAATCCAGAAATCAATAAGTTAAAGAAAAGTCAATCTAGTCAATCTACAAAGCTAAGAGAGCTAATGGAAACTTGAAAAAATACAGGAATCAAAATAATTGGACCAACATACAAAGACTATTATATATTTTTTCTAAAGCACCTACCCATATAATTTTATTTTTTCTCTAGAATTACCCAGCTATAACCAAATTGAAAAGTGTGACTTTTACCAGTAAGATATATTTTCTTGAAGTTGTGATACACACAATATGTGGGAAGAAGGTGTCCTTCTGAAAAAATTTAGACATTATGCTTTTTTTTACTGATATTAAATTTTATTTTACTAAATTTTCACTAATGCTTTGGTGTCTTTTAAATGGATTTAAAATAAGTATGTCCTTTCAATTCACTCCAATGGATAAATAAAAAATAGGAAAAGGGCAAACAATAATAGACAATAAACAGTAGGAAAAAACATGCAGTTGAAGTTTGTAAAATGGAAAACAGAGCTTGCTGTCTATATTAGGACAGCAAAACTGATAGCATCCATGTGGAACCAAATGAAGAGCAAGCCCCAAAATAAAATGCCACTAATAAAGTAGAACAGAGGAAAATAAAAAAATTGGCATGACATAATTGGATCAAAATGACAATTAAGCTTACCTTAACTCTGTAATTTCCAGCTACATGAACCAGCAAATTTACTTTATTGTTTAAGTGAATTTGAACTTGGTCTTCAGGTTACTGGCAACTGAAAACACTCTAACTAATATGCCATACGTATTATATAATTACCTCATTCAGCTTAAAATGTTATTCTAGTTTACAAAAGCAACTGAAAATACCATCTGATTTACCACCCCAGAGTTGGCATGGAATAAAGATAAGTGTGTTTACTCTTGATCAGTTGACTTTATTTAACTCTGTATCTTGTTTTTGATTTTTCTTTGACTTTGTGCTCTTCAAGACTGAGTAATCAACTCCTCTTCTCAAATAAGTTTATGACAAAGTTCTCTAATTCCCCTTCTGTTGTGATTAGAAATTAAAGAGAAGCAGGAGCTCACCTTCTTGGCAATCACTCTGACCCACATCAGCTGAAGTCATTTTTGTCTTAAGACTGTTGTCAGCCTGTAAACTGCCGCCCAAAGTTCAGAGTGGTTGTTTGGAATTACAATAAAATGATGGCTGGAGGCTAGTCAAACACATACTTGCTCTTATTTAGAAGCAAAGTCATAAATGAGCCTTATAGAGCTGGACAAAGTTCTGTCAAGTTTCAGATTCTGGTAAGGGCTCGCTTCCTGGCTTACAAACAGCTGCTTTCTGTGTCCTCAGATGCTAAAGAGTATTCTGGTCTCTCTTCCTCTTATTATAGGAGCACTAATCCAATTGGATTAAGGCTTTGCCTTTACAACCTCACTTAATTAACATCATTACTTCTTTATAGGTCCTATCTTCAAATACAGTCACATTGGGGCCTAGAACATAACATATGAATGGGGTCTGGAACTGTGGCTCATGCCTGTAATCCAACATTTTGGGAGGTTTAGGTAGGCGGATCATGAGGTCAGGAGTTCAAGACCAGCCTGGCCAACATGGTGAAACCCTGTCTCTACTAAAAATACAAAAATTACCAGACTTGGTGGTGGGTGCCTGTAATTCCAGCTACTCGAGAGGCTGAGGCAGGAGAATCGCTTGAACCTGCGAGGCAGAGGTTGCAGTGAACTGAGATGATGCCATTGCACTCCATCCTGGGCAACAAAAACAAAACTCCATCTCAAAAACAAAACAAAAACAAAAACATATGAATGGGAAGGGGACAGAATTTAGTTCATAGCAGTTACCCATCAACATCCAGTTTATGCTTCCTATATTCAATCATTGGTTCAACTGGAATACACATTTTAAAAAAACGGATTAAATGAGTGAGCCATAAACATGCTCTTTCATTCTAGATCTATATCATTATTGGGGACATTAAATTTGTTCCATTTTAAAAGAAAGATATTTTATATATATATACACACACACACACACACACACTACAAATTGATAAATTTGTACATATGTATACACATACACATATATATACTATAAATAATTATATTTTGTGATTTTGGGGCAAGAATAGCAAAATTATAGCAGAATACTGACTTATTTTAGAATTACAGATACCAATTACCTTATGAGAAGATTGAAGTTTAGTGATATAAATCTACATCATTATAAACTCCTTCTCCAGGTAGTTAAAAAAGTAGGTATTAAATGTAATTTCTTTCCTCATATCCTTGTAATGCATCCTGATAATTATTTTTTTTAATTGTAAGAACATTTAAGACGTGTTTCTTCATATGTAAACAACCATATTCTTGTCCTTTTTTCATTGTTGTAAAACAACATGGGTTCTATCTTTTTAACAGATTTTTAAGCATACAATAGAATATTGTTATCTATGGGCACAATGTTGTATAACAGATCTCTAGAACTTATCCTTGCACAATAGAAATTTCATACCAGTTGATTAATGACTCCCATTTTCCCCTCTCTGCTGTTCCTGGCAATGACAATTTTATTTTTTATTTCCATGATTTGACTATTTTAGATACCTCATGCAAGTGGAATAATGCAGTGTTTGTCTTCTGAATTGCTCATTTCACTTAGCATAATGTCCTCAATGTCAGCCATATTGTCAAATATTGAAGAATTTTCCTGTTTTTTTTTTTTTTAAGGCTGAATAATATTCTCTTGTATGTATTTACCACTTTTTCTTTATTAATTTGCCCATGGACATTTAAGGTTGTTTCCTTATCTTGACTATTATGAACAATGCCACAATCACCATAAAAGTATAGATATATTTTTGAAATTCTTTTTCAATTCTTTTGCATATATACCCAGAAGTGTGATTGCTAGATCATATGGTAGTTTTATTTTTAATTTTTTAAAGAACCTCCATGTGTTCCATAGCAGCTTACATGAGGTAATCATGTAGGGTTTCTTTCTTGCCTAATTACTCTGGCTAGTACTTCCAGTTCTGTGTTGAATAGAATTGGCAAGAATGGGCATCCCTGTTTTGCACCTGGTCTTAAGGGGATATCTTGTATTTATATTTGTTATATTTATAATTATTATATTTTCCTGGTAGATTGTCCATTTATTTTTATAAATGCACTCTTATGACAGTTTTTGACTTATAGTCTATTTTGTCTGATATAAGTATAATGACTGCTGTTCTCCTCTGTTTATTATTTGCATGAAATACCTTTTCCCATCCCTTCACTTTCAGCTTACTTGAATCCTTAAATCTAATGTGAATGGCTTGTAGACAGTGTATTATGTTTTGGTTTTTATTTATTCATTTATCTCTATAGTTTGATTAGGGAGTTTAATCTACTTTCTCTTAAAGTAATTATTGATACTGAATGATGTACTATTGCCATTTTTTTAATTGTTTCCTATTTGTTTTGTGGTTATTTTTCTCCATTTTTCCTCTCTATCTTCCTTTATGTATGATTTTTTTTTCATATTGCTATGTTTTAATTACTTTCTTTTTCTTTTGTATGTTTCCTATAGGTATTTTCTTTGGGGCTACCACGGAGCTTACATAAAACATCTTACAATTATAATATTCTATTTTAAGCTGATAATTCAATTGCATTCAAAGATGTTACACTTTTACTTGTCTGACTACATACTTTGTAATTATTATCACAATTTATATTTTCTATCTTGTGTAACCACTAACATATTTTAAATTTACAGCTTTTTAAATATTATTTTCTTTTCACTTTTGTCCTAGAAATAAAAGTTATTTATCCATCACTGTTATGGTGTTACATTATTCTGTATTTGGCTATATATTTACTTTTATCATTTTATCAGTGAGTTTTGTTATTTCATTTTCTTTTAAATTGCTTTTTAGCATTCATTTGTAGATTTTTTCTTTTTTTCTTTTCTTTCATTTTTTTTTTTTTTGAGACGGAGTCTCGCTCTGTCACCCAGGCTGGAGGGCAGTGGCATGATCTCGGCTCACTGCAAGCTTCTACTCCCGGGTTCATGCCATTCTCCTGCCTCAGCCTCCCGAGTAGCTGGGACTACAGGCGTCTGCCAACACACCCGGCTAATTTTTTGTATCTTCAGTAGAGACGGGGTTTCCTTATGTTGGCCAGGATGGTCTCGATCTCCTGACCTTGTGATCCGCCCGCCTGGGCCTCCCAAAGCGCTGGGATTACAGACATGAGCCGCCGTGCCTGGCTCATTCATAGATTTTTATTTATTTTTTTAAATCTGCTAACTCTGTGCCTAGAGTATACTAGGTACCATCAGCACTCTATGACATCCTGTTATTATTTTTGATGTCACATTTGTAAGTTCTTACATAGACTACTCTGTCTCTTTTGTCCTCATACTGTTATGTTCCTAGACTTTTTCCTCATTTTCTCAGCCATTCTTTATTGTCCTCTTCTATATTATACAATGTTTTTCCCTGTAGACAGTGATAAATCACCAGCCAAAATCAAGTAATTTCTTTAAAAAATTAGAAGTCCTTTGGTATATACTCTTATAATTATGTTTCCTAGATATATTTTATAAACATATATAAAATATATACAGTTTTAGAAATTAGAAACAAATACCATTTTTAAAAAAATCATTTTGAAAAATTATAAAACGGGATTATTGCTACTCCACTTTATAGCATTTACTTTTCCTAGATCAACTCCCCATTACTCCCTATTAGCATGTTGTATTATGCAATTTATTTGTTTCAATAGCTCAATGGAAAGTTTGTTAGTTTTCACCCAGCCATAAAATATCAGACTTTTTCTTAAAAAAAACCTAATAAATGTGTATTCCATAATTACATATAAATGCTATTAAAAGCATGCAATATATCTATAAGAAATTAACACTGTTTTAAATATTTATTTGCAGTTCTTATTTCTAAAAAATATATTAATCCTTTCAGAGGCATTGCAATAAAAAGCAAGGTCTCCAGTTGTACAATACCCATCTGACTTCCTATATGAGAGGCTGAAATTCTTTAGGTCTCAGTCCCAGGATCAAGGCTGGGACTAGTCTGTGCCTCAAATTCAAGTGAATAGCCATAAATGTGGAAATATGGATGTGCTATCAGTGAAATTCCATTTTCACATCTGAGTTTATAGGTTATTGCAATGAGTAAACAAATAAAGTGAACAATGTTTTTCTGTTGTTGTTAGAAGCAGCAGCAAAGTAATTAAAAAGACAGTGTGACATACTGCAGTGTTACTTTCCAGGGAATTGTGTGGTTTGCCAACTGAATCAATTCTTTGTTTACAAGAGTAATGGGACATATATTCACTCTATTAGGAAAACACAAAATATGAGCATGTGAGGTTTCTGGAGAGTCTGATGACTTTTCAGGGATTTGAGCCATATCTCATCCCACCCAGACTGGTACAACTTGGTGTTTCTAATTAGAAAATAAACTTTAAGAGATATTTCAAACTTATGTTTTTGTTACCTGGACATTACAGACTCATATTACTAAAAATACCATGCAAGTTGTTTAACATTATTTTAAATGAACACCTCTGAAACATTAAATAATTTTGTCTGTGATAATAAGTTACATCACAATTTTTAACCTGGTATACTTACTTCAGGAGCTACTTGATAAGAAATTTCTATTTATTTTTAAATTTTATTGATGAAATAAATGTATTGTTACATAATGATTTTAATAAATTTTTGATAGCTCCACCTTATATAGTATGATATTTAAACATAAAGATTTTTGCCATCTTTTGAATACAGCTCTTAACTATATTCTATATTCAAAGGCAAGACCTTCAATTGAGTTATTTTTATTTATTCTACAAAATAGACCATTGTGTGCTTTTAGTATGCCTTGCTGTATCCCTTCAAAATCTGATTCTGACTGATCTTGCCGATTTTTATTTTTAACCTCTTTTTCTCTCCATTCCCACAATATACCTCACGAGTCTCTAGAATTGTCTGTGTGCATATCCTTCATGCTTTTGAAAATGGACATTTTAAACTATTTTATTCCATCAAATGAGTTTTTTTTCCATGTCTGTTTATTAAATTCAATCACTAACTTAGATGTAACCCACTTATTAATATTTTTCTCCATTTATTTCAGCCATCTGAATTATTTCACTTGTGTTGTCTTCCTTAGCAATTTGTTTACATAGTATTACAGAAAAAATGAAAATAATAAAAGATGACATTTTCAGATTATTTACCATATTTCAGGTCAGTTTTCATCAACTTTGAGCACCAGTAATTTCATAAAGTGATAGTAGCCAGTCACCAAGATGGAAACCAACTGCCATGTTGTAAGGAACTTTATAAAGGAGCCCATGTGGCAAGATACAATCACATGAGTGAATCATCTTGGAAATGGATCTTCAAGACCCCGTCAAGCCTTTAGATGCCGCAGCCTTGTTCAACATCTTGACTGCAACTAATGAGAGACCCTGAACTGAAATCATCCAGCTAAACCATTTTAGGATTCTTAATTTAAACATTTCCAGTGTTCTTCAAACTAAAGTCTCTACCCCTAGTTTCTCTTCTTATGTCATTTTATTTTATTTCTTCTTCTTTGTGTTTTAGACAAGGTGCCACTCTGTCACCCAGACCAGAGTGCAGTGGCATAATCTAGGCTCAGGTGATCCTCACACCTCAGCTCTCCGAGTAGCTGGGACTACAATCAGGCATCAGGCTAAATTTTTGGATTTTTTGTAGAGACAAGGGTTTCACCATGTTGCTCAGGCTGGTCTTGAACCCCTAGGCTCTAGTGATCCTCCCACCTAGACCTCCTGAAACACTGGGATTACAAGTATGAGCCACTATCACTGGTGTTTATGTCATTTTCATCTGTAGTTAGTATGCTTTATTTTCTAAGAGGAAGGTTTGACCTCTTTGCTCTCTTATTTCAAACTGTTCAGTAGTCCCTCACCAAGTTTTTATTTCTTTTTCTTATTTTTGTATTAGAGAGTATATGTGTATATTTCTGATATACATATATTACAAGCAGTGAAGTCGGGGCTTTTAGTGTGCCCATTACTTAAGTAGTGAACACTGTATAAAATGGATCATTTTCCAGCCCTCAAGCCCCTCCCACCCTCCCACCTTTTGGAATCTCCAGTGTTTATTATTCCACTCTGTATGTCTATGTGTACCTGCTGTTTAGTTCCCACTTATAAGTGAGAACACATGTTTCTGAGTTATTTCACTTAGGATAATGGCCTCAATGGCCTTCAGTTCCATCCATGTTGCTGCAAAAGACATGATTCCATTTTTTTATGGCTGGGTAGTATTCTATAGTTTATAGATATACCACATGTTCTTTACCCAGTCATCTGTTCATGGACACTTATGTTGATGCTATGGCTCTATTACTGTGACTAGCACTGTGATAAACAAGAGTAGATATCTTTTTGGTATAATGGTTTCTTTCCATTTTGGTATATACCTAGTAGTGGGATTGCTGGGTCAAATGGTAGTTCTATTTTCAGTTCTTTGAGAAATCGTCATACTATTTTTCATAAAGGTTATACAAATTTACCTTCTTGGCAATGGTGTATAAGCATTTCCTTTTCTCCACATCCAAGCCAACATCTATCATTTTTTGACTTTTTAATAATAGCCATTCTGACTGGTGTATGATGGTAGTTTTAATTTGCATTTCTCTGGTGATTAGTAATGATGAGCATTTTTTATGTTTGCTGGCTGCTTGTATATCTCCTTTTGAAAAATGTCTGTTCATGTCCTTTGTCTATTTTTTAATGGGGATATTTTTTATATTGATATTTTTTCTTGAGTTGTTTGAATTCCTTGCAGATTCTGGATATTAGCCCTTTGTCAAATGCATAGTTTACATATATTTTCCCATTCTGCAGGTTGTCTGTTTACTCTGATTATTGTTTCTTTTGCTGTGCAGAAGCTTTGTAACTTAACTGAGTCTAATTTGTCCAGTTTTGTTTTTGTTGCATTTGTTTTTGAGAAGTGGATCATAAATTCTCTGCCTAGGCCAATATCCAGATAATTTCTCCTAGGTTTTTCTTTAGGATTTGTATAGTTTCAGGTCTTACATTTAAGTTTTTAATTTATTTTGACTTAATTTTTATGTATGGTGAGGATGTGGGTTCAGTTTCATTCTTTTGCATATGGCTATACATTTTTTTCCAAGCACCATTTATTGAACAGGGTGTTCTGTCCCCAGTGTTTGTTTTTGTTGACTTTGTCAAATATCAGTCGGTTGTGGGTATGTGGCTTTATTTCTGGGTTATCTATTCTACTTAGTTGATTTATGTATCTATTCTTATAACAATATCTTGCAGTCTTGGCTACTGTAGTTTTGTAATATAATTTGAAGTCAGGTAACGTGACATCTCTAGCTTTGTATTTTGCTTGTAATTTCATTGGCTATTCAGGCTCTTTTTTTGGTTCCATATGAATTTCAGAATTGGTTTTCCTAATTCTTCAAAAAATGACATTGGTAATTTGTTAGACATTTCATTGAATCTGTAGATTGCTTTGGGCAGTATGGTCGTTTTAATTATATCAATTCTTCCAATCCATGAGCATCAGATGTTTTTCCATTTGTTTGTGTCACTTACAATTCCTTTCATTAGTGTCTTCTATTTCTCCTTGCAGAGTTCTTTTACTTCCTTGGTTAAATGTACTCTTAGGTATTTTATGTTTTTATAGACATTATAAATAGTATCAAATTTTGGGTTTGGTTCTCAGCTCGGTTGTTATTGGTATACAGAAATGCTACTGATTTCTTGTACCTTGATTTTGTACCCTGAAACTTTACATCAAGTCTAGGCATCTTTTTGTAGGAGTCTTTAGTGTTTTCTAGGTGTTGAATCATATTATCAGCAAACAGATAATTTGACTTCTTCTTTTCTGATGTGGAAGGTTTTTATTTATTTTTCTTGCCTGATTGCTCTACTTAGGGCTTCCAGTTTTAAATTGAGTAGGGGTAGTAAAAATTGGCATCCTTGTTTTGTTCCAGGACTTAGAGGGAATCCTTTAATCCTTTGTGACTTAGGGGTCTCAAACACCTGGCTGCCAACCAGTAGCGGTCCATGACCGGTTAGGAACCCACCCACACAGCAGGAGGTGAGTGGTGGACAAGCAAGCATTACCTCCTGAGCTCAGCCTCTTATCAAATCAGTAGTGGCATTAGATTATCATAGGAGCATGAACCCTGTTGTAAATTTCACATGAGAGGGATCTAGTTTGTGCACTCCTTATGAGAATCTAACTACTGCCTGATGATCTGAGCTGGAACAGTTTTATCACAAAACCATTCCCCACTCCCTGCACAGTCAGTGGAAAAATTGTCTTTCACGAAACCTGTCCCCAGTGCCAAAAAGGTTGGGAATTGCTGCTTTAAATTATTCCTCACTCAAAATGATGTTAGCTAAGGGTTTGTCACATGTGGCTTTTCTTATTTTGAGTTACGATCTTTGGATGGTTAGTTTATTGAGGGTTTTTATTAGGAAGGAATGTTGTATTTTATCAAATGCTTTCCCGCATCTGTTGAGATGATCATAATATTTTTACTTCTAATTCTGTTTACCTGGTGAATCACATTTATTGATTCTCATGTGTTGAAACATCCTTGCACGCCAGGAATAAAACCCACTTAATCATGGTGCATTATCTTTTTGATGTGATGCTGCATTCAATTTGCTAGTATTTTGTTGAGGATTTTTGCATCTCTGTTCATGAAAATATTGTCCTGTAGTTTTCTTTTTTTGTTGTTGTATCTTTACCTGGCTTTGGTATCAGAGTGATACTCCTTCTTAGAATGAGCTAGAGAGGATTCCTTCCTCCTCAATCTTTTTTGGAAGAGTTTCAGTGAGAATGGTATAATTCTTTGCATGTCTGGAAGCATTCAGCTATAAGTCCATTTGGTCCTGGAATTTTTAGTGTCAGGAAATGTTTTATTATTGGTTTAGTTTCATTACTTGCTATTGGTCTGTTCAAGATTTCTACTTCTTCCTTGTTAAATTTTGGGAGGTTATATGTTTTCAGGACTTTATCCATTCCTCTAGGTTTCCTAGTTTGTGTAGGTAGATATGCTCATAGTGGTATATAATACTCTTTTTTATTACGGTGATATTAGTCATTGTAATGTCACCCTTATCATTTCTGATTGTGCTTATTTGAATCTCTTTTTTGTCTTGGTTAATCTAGCTAGTAGTCTGTCATTTTTATCTTTTCAAAGAACCATCTTTTTATTTTATTGATTCTTAGTATTTTTTTTTTTTGGTCTCAATTTCATTTAGTTCAGCTTTGATCTTTGTTATAATTTTCCTTCTGTTAGCTTTGGGTTTTGTTTATTTTTCTTTTTCTAGTTCCTCAAAGTGCTAAGTAAGGTTAATTTGGATCTTTCTATGTTTTTGAAATAAATCTCACTCTTAGCACTGCTTTGCTGATTCCCAGAGATTTTGGTATGCCATGTGTTTATTTTCATTTATTTTAAATAATTTTTAATTTCTACCTTGATTTCACTATTTATAGTCACAGTAAGTTGTTTAATTTCCGTGTATTTGTATAGTTTTGAGAATTAATCTTGGCATTTTTTTTTTGTATTCCATTGTGTCCTGAGAACATGTCTGATATAATTTTGACTTTTTAAAAATTTATTGAGACTTGACTTGTGACCTAAAATACAGGAAATTTTTAAGAATGTTTTATGTACAGATGAGAATAATGTGTATTCTGCAGTTGTAGTGCAGGATGTTCTGCAAATGTCGGTTAGGTCTATTTACTGTAGAATACAACTTAAATCCGGGGTTCTTTTGTTAATTTTCTGCCTCAGTGATCTGTCTAGTGCTGTCAGTGCAGTATTGAAATATCCCAAAATTACTGTATTATCTTCTACATCTTTTCTTAGGTCTATTAGTGTTTGTTTTATGAATCTGAGTGCTCTGGTATTGAGTGCATACACATTTAGAATAGTTACAACTTCTTGAATTGATTTCTTTATCATTATATAATAATCTTTGTCATTTTTTACTGTAATTTTTAATTGACTTACAATCTGTTTTATCTAAGTATACCTACTTCCTTTTGGGTTTTGTTTGTATGGTTTGTATTTTCAATTTTGTGTTTCAATTTTCTCTTGGATCTCATTGAGGTTTATTACAACCCATGTTTTGAATTATTTATCTGTCATTTCAGAATTTTCAGTTTGGTTAGGGTACATTGCTAGATAGCTAGTGTGCTCTTTAGGGGTGTGGAAATACTGTTGTGTTTTGTTTTGTTTGTATTGATTCCTTCTCATCTGAAGAAGCCTTTACTTCTTATTTTTCAGTTTACTCCTATTTGTTTTTCTTTTATTTTGTGTTTGAGACAGGGTCTTGCTCTGTCACCCAGGCTGGAGTGCAGTGGCATGATCGTGGCATGACCGTGGCTAACCACAGCCTCGACCCCTCAGGCTCAAGTGACCCTCCCACCTCACCCTCCCAAGTAGCTGGGACCACAGGCATGTGCCACCACCATCATCTAATTTTTGTATTTTTTGTAGAGATAGGGTTTTGTCATGTTGCCCAGTCTGGTCTTCAACTCCTGGGCTAAAGCAATTTGTCCTCCTCAGCCTCCCAGAGTGCTAGGATTACACATGTGAGCCACCACATCCAGCCAATTTATTCTCATTTGGATGGTAGGTTTTTTTTTTTTTTTTCCTCCTTGAAGGTGACTGTAACCTATGTTTTATATGATCAATTGGCTTTGATTCTGAGTGCTTTCAGCAGGCAAAAGCTCTGTATATACTTCCTTGGTTATAGATAGATTTTTTGTTGAGTGGTGGCTTTCTCAAATGTTGATTATAGTAGTAATGTAGTGGACATATGCTCAGGCTCGCTATCTTCTGTGGGGCTGGGAGTACAGAGGTCTCAGGAAGATTATCTTGTTCCCGAGTTCTATTCCCTTCTGTTAGCAGGTTTTTAAATTTGGTTCTGCAGTTCAATGTTCCTTCCAGTAGACGGCACTTGTGAGTAAGAGCCGACACACCCATGCCCCATTGAAGAGTGGAAACACCTGTCCTGACAGGGGTGATAGGGAGAGCTTGGGTAAGATGCGCTGAAATCTCTCCTACAGGGGAGTGGCGGAGTCGGGGGGTGGAGGGTGGGAGGTGGGGGAGGGGGATGCACTAGCTCTTTGCCCTCGGCAGACAGGAAGGTGGCTTGATCCACCATTGCTAAGAAGGGCTGGAGAGTGTGAGTCAAATGAAAAGCATGAGAAAGAATGTGGGCATCCTCTAGAGGCAAAGACTTGCTCCCAGGCTGACAACCAGGTAGGAAACAGGAAGCTTTCAACAGCAGGGAACTGAATTTGACTAATAGCCTAAATGAACTTAGAAGCAGATTTATCCTCAGAGCTTCCAGAAAGGATTGCAGACTACTGATTCCTTGGTTTTGGCATTGTAAAATTCTAAACAGTGTACCCTTTTAATCTATGCTACATCCAGATTCAGATCTTCAGAACTGTGTGATAGTAAGTTTAAAGTGTTGTGATAGTGTTTTTTTAAGACACTAAATGTGTGGTAATCTGTTGTAGTAGCAACCGGCAACTAACACTCTAGCATCAGAAACCTTACTGACGTTTTCAGAGCACATCTTCCTTTTTCTAGCTTTCTTTGCTTTTCTTAGTTCTCTTTTCTCTGTTTGCAATTATTTCTCTCTCTTTTTTACATGAGAAACTCTTTTATGTTTTCCAGGAAATATGTTCTATAAACTCTTTAATGGTAAGATTGGGTGGGTTTTTACATCTGATGCTTTCTTAGCATGCTAGCAGCATCACTATCACTGCAAATTAGTGCAGTGGTTGATACAAGGGCTCTAAAGTTAAATAGATTAGAAGTTATTTCCCAGCTCTACCCTTCACTAGTTGTGCAACAAAATGTTAATTCTTAAAATAGACCTTCCCATATTAAATTGAAATTACCTTTTACTGAATTATATTCCAGATTAAGAATTCTGAGTGCAGGGATCATGAATTTTTTTTTCTTTTTTCTTTTCTTTTTTTTTTTTTTTTTTTTTTTTTTGAGACAGGGTCTCACTCTGTCACCCAGGCTGGAGTGCAGTGGTGAGATCTCTGCTCACTGAAATCTCTCCCGTCTAGGCTCAAGCCTCTCGCCTCAGCCCACAAGTAGTTGGGAGTAGAGGCATGAGCCACCATGCCCCAACTAATTTTTGTATTTTCTGTAGAGACAGGGTTTTACCATGTTGCCCAAACTGGTCTCTAATTCCTGAGTTCAAGCAATTCACCCACCTCAGCCTCCCAAAGTGCTACATGGGATCATAGTTACTGGGGGGTCCTTGCTCCCAGAGCTCCCAAGATGGTGGCGGGTCACTTCCAAAATGGTGGTGGGCCACTTCCAAGATGGTGGCAAGCCTCGTGTACTCTGACCTGGGGTTCTTAGCCTCAGGGATTACAAGGAATGGAATCTTGGACCATGTGGTGAGTGTTATAGCTCTATGAGGAGCCGTGCATCATGGAAGAGAACTGTGGAACGCAGTGACTAGTGTTCAGCTTGATTAGGAGGAACCCGGGAACTTAGCCTTGCAGGAACAATGGCAAGCCCTTAGCCTGATCGGGAGTGGCAACGGGCACCTCACTGGATCAGGAGCACAGCAGACACCCTGCCAGATCCGGAGGGATGGGAGTCTGCAGCAGGTCTCCGAAGGCAGTAAAAGAGCTTTCGAGCAAGCGAAAGCTCAGCTCGAGCCATAAAAAACATGGACCAGAAGAGTGCAGTTGCAAGATTTAATAGAGTGAAGTAGAGTGAAAACAGAGCTCCCATACAAAGGGAGGGGACCCAAAGAGGGTAGCGGTTGCCAGCTTGAATGCCTGGGTTTATATCCCAATCATTGTCCCTCCTGCTGTGCTCTCAGGCAACAGATGATTGGCTATTTCTTTACCTCCTGTTTTTGCCTAATTAGCATTTTAGTGAGCTATCTTTACTATCTGATTGGTAGGGTGTGACCTAAGTTGCAAGCCCCGTGTTTAAATGTGGAAGCAGTTACCTTCCCAGCTAGGTTTAGGGATTCTTAGTCGGGCTAGGAAATTCAGCTAGTCCTGTCTCTCATTAAGATTTATTCTTGTGTCTCCAGGTTTAGACACACTGCCTGGTACCTAGTAAGTATTTAGTATCTGTTTACTGTCAGGCCTCTGAGCCCAAGCCAAGCCATCATATCCCCTGTGACCTGCAGGTATACATCCAGATGGCTTGAAGCAACTAAAGATCCACAAAAGAAGTAAAAATAGCCTCAACTGATGATATTCCATCACTGTGATTTGTTTCTGCCTCACACTAACTGAACAATGTACTCTGTAATCACCCCCACCCTTAAGAAGTTTCTTTGTAATCTCCCCCACCCTTAAGAAGGTTCTTTGTAATTCTACCCACCCTTGAGAATGTACTTTGAGAAATCCACCCCCTGCCAGTAAAGCATTGCTCCTAACTCCACTGCCTATCCCAAAACCTATAAGAACTAATGATAATCCCACCACCCTTTGCCGACTCTCTTTTCGGACTCAGCTCACCTGCACCCAGGTGAAATAAACAGTCTTGTTGCTCACACAAAGCCTGTCTGGTGGTCTCTTCACTAGTACGCGCATGACATTTACCAAATGAAGCTTATATGTCAATGTACTTTACCACTTATAAGGAATATTTATGAATATTATTTAATTGGGGTTCCAATAAATTCATTCAGCTTTACATCAAATACCTGTATACATGTGTTTTATAGATGAGGAAAGCAAGGCAAGGGGTTAAATGTCCAAGTTAATATATAAGAGAGCAGTTTTCACTCTGAAAGGTTCTAGTCCAAAGTCTATGTTACATGTGCTCTGTCACAGTATATTCTTAGCATGAAAATTCTCCCTTGTATAGCAGACTTCCTCATTAGCTTTAAACATCAGACCTGGATATAAGGCTTTTTGTCATTTGCATCATGGGATTTAAATTATACACCATATAATTCTATTGGAGACATAAGAGGCATGGTGAATAGTCCTACATCAGTGCTTGAGCACACTTCACACCTCCCAAATTAAAGTGGACAACTTGATTGGAATTAAGCACTGTACTCATATGGGTCTTCCTTTATAAAATGACTGTTTAGAGAATAAAAAGATTATTCATGAAGAACAAGAACTCATTGACTTTATACTGTCCTTTCAAGTATCCTGAGAGCTGCTCACAAGTGAACCAGAATGAATAAAAGTAATTAAAGCAGCTACTGATACGTATCAAGTCATTTCCTTTTATAAAGTTTGAATATATTTGATGAGCAATGAGGGTGTATTTTTGCCTCTATCTTGGGCAATACCAAGCAACCTGCAACTGGCTTATTTTATTTCAAATGTTTCTGCTGTGAACAAAGAATATTTCTGGCCTGTATAAAGATGTTTCCTTTCAAGTGTTGTGTATCTTGATCTTATCCATCCTTCGAAACCAGTATAGCTTCTTTCTCTATAACCTTCCCTAATTATAATGTGATCGACTAGGTTGAACTGTGCAAAAATGCTCACAACTATTTTTGACTTAAAAATAATAATTTGTTTCAATTTAATATACTTGCTATGAACACACCACCTATTATCTTCTTTACTTTTCTGAGATTCAAGGGATTTGAAAGTGCTTTAGAAAGCTATTAAGTAATGATACAAAAAGCTCTAAATTAAACTACATATAGAAAGTTACCTACATGTATGTTTGTGTGGATGTTTGTATACACATATATTTATTTATACATAGTCTACACAATCTAGTAAAAAACTATTTTTAAAAAAAGAAGGGAAATAATACTAGTGTTAATTTAATGCTTATTTAGTAAGTGTTTAACCCTTACTTGTTAGGGGCTTTAGCCATGTTCTTTAATTTTAGCTATAATCTTTGAAAGTTGGGTATCATTGCATCAACTTTAGAACCAAAATAGATTCAGAAAACTTAAATAGCTAGGTAAAAGCCATACAGGTTATGTAATAAGTATAGCTAATTTTTAGGTCCAATTCATCTGTACCCAGAACTCTCCCAAATGT
This sequence comes from Macaca thibetana thibetana, assembly GCF_024542745.1. Taxonomy (NCBI): domain Eukaryota; kingdom Metazoa; phylum Chordata; class Mammalia; order Primates; family Cercopithecidae; genus Macaca; species Macaca thibetana. The sequence continues at coordinate 41,738,872 of NC_065591.1, read as the reverse complement.
GATCTTCCACACTCTTTTTTCTTCTCTCGTTGCCGATAAACAACTTATTTTGGAAGATGAAAGAACCACTTCAGGGAAGAAACCTGGATTTTTAAAACATGCTGGATAAAGAGTTCCCACTGCTTAGGAATGCATAATTCTGACTTTACATGAATAAAAAGATAAACTTCTTTTATATTAAGCTATTGAGATTTAGAGGTCTGTCTCTTCCAGAGTCTAGTGTTTTCCTAAGTAAAACAACTGCTTTGCATTGTACTCTTATTGTGTTCAATTTGTTGCCTGAGCCAGAGTGTAACATTGTGAGGAAAGAATCCCTAATATAGGTTTCCTTGTATTGTCTTAAGGAGAAATGGAGAACTAGTTCAATCTCCTGAGCCAGTGCAAATGGTTTGATAGTGACTCCTCAGAGTACCAGGTTGAAAAGGATTCTGAGGCTACATCTTTCTGGACTCGCATATCTGTTATGTAAATTGAGAAAGTAGGACACAGTTACACAAAGATAAATTCCCTTGGTTTCCTGGAGATCCTGACAGGGTGGGGCTTAGGTATTATTAGTTCTGGTAGATTCCATGGATCTTTGCTACTACTCAGCATGGTAGGCATTGAAAATGGCCCCCAGCGTGAGTCCCTTTGTGTAAATGATACCTAAGGAGTGGGCTTCAGATCTATGAATAGTGGCAGAGAACTCTAACAGGTTAAGACAAATGAGAGATTTCCAGTTTCCTCTGAAAAAATATAAGGAGCTTGGATGCCATCACTCTCACTCTCACAAAAATAAAAAATCTGAACAAATTGAAAGACAACAATTCTTCTTAGATTCATTGGAGAATTGAGGACACAAGGTAAACTGCCTCTAAATTTAGAGAGACAGGCAAAAACAGAAAATCATACTGTATTTGTTCAATTTTTCTATAAATCCAAAACTTCCCTAAAAATAGTCTATTAAATAAATAAGAAAACGAAGATGAGGCTAAACAACTTTCTCAGCCTTATCCTGTATAAATGCAAGATCTATAATTAAAAACCTGTACATTTTCATTCAGGGTTTTTTTATTATAAAGCAATGTTGCTCATACAGGATAATGCAAAACATGAGGTGCAATATTATCTTAATATTATTGGCACAGATGAGACGTATGCAAAGTAGAAAAGAGAGCAGATGATGATAAAAGTTAACATTTTTTAGATTTTCAATGTTCAAGGCACTGTCTTAATCATTCTTCTTGGATTGTCTCAGTTAATTACCTCAGTTAATCTTCACAACAACCTTAGAAGGCATATGCTATTACCATGCCTATTTTATACATGAGAAAACTACAGTTGAGAGCTCAATTAACTTCACTGACGTCACAGAGTAGACAAATTGTAAGAATAGAATTTAAAGTCCTTCAGTTTCACATATGATTGTATTATCTTAATACCATGAAATACTCTACTGCTATCTCAACTACAAAGAAGAAAATGAAATGAACATTTAGCTTTGCTGATAATTGCAGAAAATTACTTAAGTATACTCAATTGTATTCCATTGTTGAAAATCAAGTCTTCAAAATGACACATTTCAAACATGTATTATATTACTGCCTTTCTTATCCATTTAGTTGCCTACATTAAAATAATCAATAATAATTCACTATGCTAAATGTGTATGAATGATTTAAAAATCACGTTTTTAAAATTTTTACATTTTCTTTCTCTCACAAGAAAATCTTGATCACATCTTGCTGCACATATTTCAGTCACTGCTGTGTAATTTTGTGGTATGTAAAATGATAAATTATAACTTTTCTTATTATTGTAAGGAATTAAGAGTAGGAAGATGCAATAAATTTTGACAGCTCCTAATCAAATAATTTATTTCCATGTTCATCTAATTGATTAAGAAAGCTCTTTTTTTTTTTTAAAGTTTTCCATTTTGTAAACTTGGGATTCTTTATTTTTGGACATATCTTAAACTATTCATTTTCTGATTTGTATTATTAGAACAATGACTGTCATCCTTGTGTTTGCCAGATATCTAATTTTTGTTATTTGAACAGTGGATATCAATATTGTATATCTCAGATGTAAAATGATATTCTAACTTTAAATATCTTCACTCAGACTAATACTATCCTCCTTTCTTTCACCTGTCTCCTAGAGTACACTAGATGTTTCCCATTGAAAAACTTTTCACCAGCCCTTAGCTCCAGTTTTCATAGGGCTGATCTCCTTTCAGTTCCATACCAGATATTCATGAACTCAGTTTTTTTAAAGTCCATCAATATTTCACCATTTTTCTGCAATATAAAAAATACCACATGATGTAACAATTGTATCATGTCTTTTTATAGGCTGCCTTTGAAATTGTTAAATTCATTAGAAAGTAAATTTTTTAAAAAAGTACAAACAGAACAAAAGAGCACAAACATTCAAAACCCATTCTCTTTAGCATTTTTTCTTTAAGGAAATTAGCAACATTCTTGATTAGGGCAGATTGTTCTAAACACAAAGAAGTGATTTTTAAAACATCATATTTTCAGGAGGCTGCATATAAAAAACAAAAACAAAGAATGTGTAATTTCTCTTTCTAGAATATTCCCATTCCCATCATTTTTGGATATGTAGTTTGAAAATATTTTCTTCCAGTCTATAGCTTATCTTTTTATTTTCTTAACAAAGTCTTTCATAGAGTAAAATTTTAAAATTTGACAAAGGCCAATTTTTAATTTTTTTATGCATTATGTCTTTGGCGTTAAATTTAATGACTCTTTTCTTAACCCAAAATCTAAAAGATTTTATCCTATTTTTTACTAAATATGATCTATTTTGAATTCATTTTATGAGATATAAGATGTGTGTTGAGACTTTTGTTTTGTTTTGCCTATGAATGACCAAAAGTTCTAGAACCATTTTTTAAGTGGCTCTCTTTCTTCTATTGAATTCCTTTTACACCTTTGTCAAAAATCAGCTGGGCATATTTGTTTGTGTCTACTTCTTGGATCCCTATTTTGTGATTTTCCTATTTTTTTGATCTGTCTTCAGACAGTACCACACAGTCTTAATTATGGCAGCAATACAATTATTCTGGAAATTAAATAGATTCAGGTATACCACTTTTTATGCTGTTTTCAAAATTATTTTCTTTTCTCAAGCCTCAGCTTTTTGATATAAATTTAAGAATAAGCTTGACTATATGTATATATATTTAAAAAAACACCTTATTGGAATGTGGTGAAACATTATTAAAGTTGTATATCAACTGAGGTGTAACTGACATCTTTACTATGCTGAGTCTTCCAATCCATGTAAATGGTATGTCTCTTTATTTATTTAGATATTATTTGAATTCTTTCATCTGTGTTCCAGGGTTTTTGGCTTTCAAGTCTTATACACGTTATGTAAGATTTCTATTTTGTTTTTTAAGTGATTGTAAATGGTATTATATTTTTATCGTCTATATTTACACATCCATTGCTGTTATAGTAATACAACTGAATTTTATATGTTTATCTTGTATAACACAAAAACAAAAAATATTTTAATTTAAAAATAGGAGCAGCTGTATTTCCTTCTTTCCAATTTGTAGGCTCTTTATTTGCTTTTCTTGCCTTATAAATTGGGTAGAATATCCAACACTGTTTTGAATAAGAGTAGTGAAAACTAGCATTATAGTAATGTTTCTAATCTTAGGGAAAAAACACTCAGTTTAATTACTAGGTACGATGTTAGTTGTAGGGTTTTTGCAGGTGCTGTTTACTAAGTTGAAGAAATCTCACTCTATTTTAGGTTTCTGAGAATTTTATTCATAAAGGGATGTTAAATCTTGCCAATTTTTTTCTGCATTAAATTATTGTGTGCATTTTCTTTATTAGTTTATTGATATGGTAACATTGTAGTAGTTTTTACATATTGACATTGATTAGTTTTTAAATATTAAAATTTCTTTGAATATCTGAAATAAACCCAATCTGGTCATTATGTATATTTCTTTTTATATATCGCTAACTTCTTAGCAGTTAGTATTTGTTCAGGGGTTTTATATCTGTACATGTGGAATATTGATCTGTAGTTTCCTTTCTTTGTAGTATCTTCAACTGATTTTATTATCAGGGTAATCCTAGCTTCATGAAATAAACTAAGCATTGCTCCATTCTTTTCTATTTTCTGGATAAGATCGTTGATTTTGTGCTAATTCTTTTTTAAATGTTTGCTAGAGTTCTCCACTAAATTCATCTGTGCTTAAAAATTTCTTTTTGGGAGAGTTTTTAAGTACAATAAACTTTCTTGGTAAGTAGAGAGGTATCTATTACCTATTGCATATTGAGTGAGTTGTAGTTCTTTGTGTTTTCCAATGAATGGTTCATTACATCTAAGTTGTTAAATATAGGTGTGTAGAAATGTTCATTGTATTCACTTACTATCATTTTAGTGCCTTTAGACTCTCTGATAATATTCTCTCTCATTTTTGTTGGTAATTTTTGTAATCTGTATTTTTTTCTGAGTCTTGTTAGAAGTTTGTCAATTTTATTAATCTTTTTAACACCTCTCTGTTTTATTTTCTCTTTTCAATTTGATAAATTTCTGTTCTTATCTTTCTTATTCCTTTTTTATTTTTGCTTTGAGTTTATCTTGCTCTACTTTTTCTAGTTTCTTGAGGTGTGAACACAGCGTATTGATTAGTCATTTTTTCTTCTATAATGTACACATCAGTACTCGAAATTTTCCTCTAAACAAAACTTTGCTGTGTCCGAAAACTTTGATAAGGTGCATTTGTATTTCCTTCAGTTCAATGTATTTGTTGATTTCCCTTGAGAATATCTTTTGACCAATGAATTATGTAAAAATATATTGTTTAGTTTTGAAATGTTTATTATCTTTCTGTAACTGATATTCAGTTTCAGTCCATTGTGGATAGAGAAAACAATGTGCATGTTACTAATTTTCCAAAATCAATGTTAATTTTCTTATGGCTCAATAGTCTGTCTTTATGTATATCTTGCATATAGTAGAAAAGAATGTGCATTCTGCTATGGTGGAGTGTAGTATTCTACAGATGTCAATTAGATTCTGTTTGTTGATGATGTTTGAAATCCTTTATATTTTGCTAATTTTTTTTCTAATTGTTTTATTTATTGTTGAGAGAAGGGTAAGGAAGTCTCCAACTATAAGCGTGTATTTGCCTATTTTTTCTTTTATTTGTATCTATTTTTGCTTTTCATTATTTTACAACTCTGCTGTTGGTTGTTTATACATTTAGGATTTTTATATCTTCCTGGTGAATTAAAACTGTTATCATATATAATGTAACACTTTATCTCTGGTACTTTATCTTTATCTCTGTATCTTTATACCTTTATCTCTGTATCTTTATCTCTTGTCTTATGTGGATTGTTTGCACAACGTATATTTTTCCATCCTTTTGCTTTCAACCAGTATATATCATTATATTTGGAGTTAGTTTTTTGTAGACACAAATAAGCAGTTTGGTTTTTATTCAAGTCTTCCTATCTCTCTTCGTTTATTGGTATTTTTAGGCCATTTATAAATTACATATTTATTGAATAAGGCTTAAGCTTTCATTGTATTTAATTCTTTATTTTATGTTTATTTTGTTTTGATTTTACTATTTTCTCCTGTCTTCCTGTGAGTTATTTGAATTTTTTTTCTCGAATTTGCTTTTTAGTAACTTTTGTATAGCTTTTTCATTGGCTTCTCAGTTATTATATTATATATACAGAATTTACCATAGTATAATGATGTTGTAAGAGTTGAATGTAGAAACATTACCTGCTTTTATACCTTTTACCCTATTCCATTATCATATAATTTTCATAAATATTTTATTTATCTACCTTAAAATCCACATCAGACCGTGTTATCATTTTTGCTTCAACTCTCAAATATTTTTTAGAAATTGGGGAACACCTGTTTTATTTATTGACTGACTATGTTCTTTGGTCATTCTTAACATTCTTTCCCCATTCCTGAAATTCCAAAGTGTCTTCTTTCATTGTTTCTTTTTGTTTACAGAACTGTGCTTAATCAGTCTTTAAGATAGGTCTGCTTAAGAAAATTTTATTTAGATTTTTTTTTATTTTGAATCTCTTAATTTTTGTTTCATACTTAAAAGCATTTTGGTTGGATATACAATTTTAGATTGACAATTCTTTTGTTTCAGCACTTGAAAAATGTCTTTTCACTTTATTTTTGTTTCCATGTTCTTTGTTTTATTGTATTTTGTTTTGTTTTGAGATAGGGTCTAGCTCTGTTTACTGGGCTGGATTGTGGTGTGGCGATCTTGGCTCACTGCAACCTCTGCCACCTGGGTTCAATCGGTTCTCCTGCCTCAGCCGCCTGAGAAGCTGGGATTACAGACGCCTGCCACCACGCCTGGCTAGTTTTATTTTAATTTTTTGGTAGAGACAGAGTTTCACCATGTTGGCCAGTCTGGGCTGGAACTCTTGACCTCAAGTAATAGAGGCCTGAGCCACAGCGCTCAGCTGGTCTTCTGTGTGTGTGTATGTGTGTTTTTGTTTGTTTGTTTTTTAATGTGTAACCTGCTATGACTAGAATTGCTTTTGTCTTAAAGTTTTATGTCTCTGTCACTGCTTTTAATATTTTTTTACTGTCGTTTTCAGAAGTTTGACTATGATGTGTTGTGATGTGGATTTTTTGGGGTTTGTCTTGTTTGCGATTCTGTCAGTGTTTTGAACCTGCAGGTCTATAATTTTTTCCAAACTTGTGAAGGTTTCATTGGGAATTTCCTTCAGCATTTGTTCAGCTTTGTCTTCTTTCTTCCCTCTTCCTGAGACTCTGATGACATGAATTTTAGATTATTTACTATGTTCCCACAGTTATTTGAGTCCGCTTATTTGTTTTTTTTGTGAATTTTCTCTCTGTTATTCACTTCCAATTTATTGATTCTTTCCTCTTTCATCTCCATTATGGGGTTAAGACATAAGGTTCATTAAGGTTTTTTTTTTTTCTTTTAAAAATACCATTATTGCATTTTTTTTCAGTTTTATTGTTTCTACCTGTTTTTAAATTACAATCTTGTATTTATTTATTGGAGGGTTTTTTTTTTTTCCTGAGACTATGTTTTCATTTGTTCCACACATTCACAATTGTTTGTTGAATCATTTTTATGATGGCTTCTCTAAAATATTTGCTGACTAACTAATCTCTGTCATCTCAGTACTGTCATGTATTGTCTTTTTTCATTCATTGGTAATTTTCCAGGTTCTTGATTTGACAAGATAATTTCTGTTGAAACCTGGATATTTTAGATATTATGTAATGAGTCTCTGAATCTTATTTAAACCTATTTTAGCCAGTTTCCTCCCAGCAAAGGAAGGGGAGGGCACTGTATCTTTATTACCAGACAGAGGTAGAAGATCAGCTTCTCCTCCTGGCCTTAGTTGATACCTAATGACTCCTTGTTACTGTTGGGTGAGATTATAAATTCCGGCCCCTCATGTAGGAATGCCTGCTTCTTATGTAATATAAGTTACTGCTATGTTACCTCTACTAATACCATAGGGAGCAAGGGATGATCTTATTAACCCTAGGCAGTGATGAAAGTTCTGACCCTCCCTTAGGCATGTTCAGTTGGGAGTGGGAGGAATGCCTTGTTATTGCCAGGTGAATGTGAAAGTCCATGCCCCCCATACAGTTTCCACTGTTGTCATGGTGTGTCCAGCCATAGATCTTCCATGGTGTTTTACTGCAGAAGGTTGATTAATGACTAAAAATATTCTGTCTTGCTATTCTGACCCTAATGGTTCCATTGACTGGAGAGGGCAGGATGATATCAAGCTTTTTTTTGTCTGAAGTCATTAATATTTCTGGGTTGCTGGCTTTTGTGATATATGTGACAAAAAATAAAACTTAAGTAGTTTATAATAGTATCCTCATATATTTGTTTCTATATACAGTTCTAGATTTTTAGTTTTACTTATAGAGGATATAGGGAAGACTGTATTTACTCCATTTTCCCAATACCAGAAGTTCCTTACTTGTTGGTTTTTAAAAGCATCTATATAATTTACTTGTTTTTCTTATTATTCATTTTCTGTCTATTTGCTATGGTTTATGTGTTTCTAGGTAAAAATTAATAGGTTAAAATTTAATTATCAATGCAATGGTGTTGAGAGGTGGGGCCTAATGGGGTGTTTAAGTCCTGACAGCTCTCATGAATGAATGAATGCCAATATAAAAAAGGCTTGTGGGAGGGGACCCACTCTCTTCTGCTCTTCTGCCAAGTGAGAAACAGGTTATCCTCCAGAGGATGCAACAATCAGGCACCATTTTAGAAGTAAAAATTGGGCCCTTATCAGCCACCAAATCTGTTGGTGCCTTAATCTTGGACTTCCCAGCCTCTAGAACTGTGAGAAATAAATATCTATTATTTATAGATTATGCAGTTTTGTGGTTTTCTGTTACAGCAGCACAAATAACAAAGACACTACTCCAATTAGAAGATAAGCTCCTCTAAGGCAGTGACTATTGTCTGTTCACTAAAGCAGAAGAGGTTTTCTTCTCCTCATTATTTTGAGGATTGTGTTAATTTACTATAGCTGTTATATTGAACTGCAAAAACAATAGTAACTTAAAACTACACATATTTATTTTGTCACAGTTGTATTAATACATCTCAGAAATCCAGGAGTCTTAAGTATTTATTTTGCTCTGTTTCTCACAAGGGCAGAATCTAGATGTTGGCTGGTATGGGCACCTAACTTGAGGCTCTAAGAAAGAATTTACATCCAGACTCATTCAGATTGTTAGCAGCATTCATCCTCTTGCATTGTGGGACTTAGGTTCCTGTTCTCTGACTGTCTGGTTGCCTGGAGCCTTCCTCAGCTCTGTAAGCCATTTCCATTCTTTATCATGCTGTCCCTAAGCAGGGCATGTTTGTCGAGTTATTCACATGTTTCTAATCTCTTTGACTTGTATTTTGTGCTGCATCATTTCTACCTAGTAGGAGAAAGTTTTAAAGGCTCATTAGCCTTACCAGGCTAATCCATGACAGTTTCTCTAATTTGAGGTTCATAATTTTAATTACATCTAGAAAGTCCCTTTGCCATGTATTGTAACATATTCACAGGTTCCAGGAATTAAGGTATGGAAATTTTGGGGGAGCCATTCTGCTTAATGTGGGAATGCTGGAAATTTTCCTATAAAAATCCTTGACATTTAAAGTGCCATTTGCTATGGGAGGATAATGGACCGAATCATAGCTTGAAAAGAACTGGGTGATTGGCTGATGTTCAAGCACTGAAAAATCAATGTGATATTATGTGACATCAAGCTTTACCTGTTAGTGATATGGAGTAAAAAGCTGAAAAGCAGAATTATTTTCCCTAGCATCTAATTAGATGCAGAATTAGAAACTTGAGGCCCACGTAACCCTTCTTCACTAACTGCAAACCATTTGCGAATGTGCAACCTGATCACAAATAAGCATGAAGATAAATCTAAAGGCCCTCTTCTTATTCAAAATTTAGGTTTTTCACTCTGTGTGTGTGGGAGGGGAGTGGGTGTGCGAACACACACATGTATATTACGGTTTCTATTGCATAGTATATTCCTTTTCCTTTCTAGAAATTTTTATTTGTAATACTGTATGAGTCCATATTCACCCTGCTGATGAAGACATACCCAAGACTGGGAAGAAAAAGAGGTTTAATTGGACTGACAGTTCCACACAGCTGGGGAAACCTCAGAGTCATGCAGGAGGGCAAAAGGCACTTCTTACATGGCAGTGGCAAGGGAGAATGTGGAAGAAGCAAAAGTAGGAATCCCTGATAAATCCATCAGATCTCATGAGACTTATTCACTACCATAAGAATAGCATGGGAAAGACTGGCCCCAATGATTCAATTACCTCCCCCTAGGCCCCTCCTAGAATATGTGGGAATTCTGGGAGATACAATTCAAGCTGAGATTTGTGTAGGGACACAGCCAAACCATACCACATACCTAAGGCTTTACTGTGTTTATTATTACTGTTGAGAGACAAAATCAAAGTAGCAGTCTTACCTGGAGCTTTCTTTGGCTAGAACTAGAGTATATCAAAGACCCACCATATAATAGATATCTATTTTTTATACTGTTTCTTGTGGCTTTAGCTCATGAAATTTCTTTTGATCTCCATCTCTGCTGAGCAATAGGCATTTTATAAATTATATCTTCTTTTTTCTTTCACCATTCTCCCAGTACTGCTAGAGTTGATTAAATATATTTTCAGTGAATGAGGATAAAAGAACATTAAATTTATAGGTGGGTGTTCTTGATGTTCACTCTTTCAACCAAATCATAAATTTTTATTTTGTGCTGTATTGATCTTCACTATTATTTGACTTAAATTAGACAAGTGACTTTTCTCACATGTTTCACTCCGTTTATGGCAGTTAGTCACACACTTAAAAATAGCTCAGGCTCACACGGAAATTGCAAACCTCTTCTGTTTTTAATGGAGTTTTTAAATTCGAATTTTCTTTCATTTATTTACTAAATAATAGTTTGATAAGTGCATACTATGTTTCAGAAAGGGTTCCAAGGTTTGAGGATATAGTAAAGGAAAAAACAGCCCCACATTTCTATATTCATGGAGCTTATAATGTTTCAACGGGGCAGAACATTGTCCCAGAACCCTGACAGCCATTCCCTGTACAACTCCAGGGAATGCTCTTCATATAAACTACAGCATAGATAGTGCCCTCTGGAGGTAATGTGGCAAATTTAGTAACTTCAGACCAACAATAAAATAACTAAATGATATTCAGTTGATTAATTTATTCTACAAGTATTACTGTTTACTGGGTACTGATATTCATTCTAGCTACTTGGAATAGCTCAATGAATAAAATAGGAATTTTTCAGTTTCATACATTTTATAATTCATTAAGTTCTTTTTCTTTCTGATTGAAGTACACCCTTTAGCATTTTTTATAGGACAGTTCTGATATTGATGAAATCTCTTAACTTCTTTTTGTCTGGGAAAGTCTCTAGTTCTCCTTCAAGTTTGAAGAATATTTTTGCTGCATATACTATTATAGGATAGAAGTTATTTTATTTCAGTACTTAAGTATGTCATGGCACTCTCTTCTGGTCTGTAACATTTCCACTGAAAAGTCTGTTATCAGACATATTGGAACTCCATTGCCTGTTATTTGTTTCTTTTCTCTTGTTGGTTTTAGGGTTCTTTCTTTATTCTTGACCTTTGGGAGTTTGATTGTTAAATGCCTTGAGGTAGTGTCTTTTGGGTTAAATGTTTGGAATTTTATGACCTTCTTATACTTGGATATTGATATCTTTCTCTAGGTTTGGGATATTCTCTGTTATTATCCCCTAGAGTAAACTTTCTACCCCTATCACATTTTCTACCTCCTCTTTAAGGCCAATAACTCTTGTATTGGCCCTTTTGAGGCTATTTTCTAGATCCCATTGGCGTGTTTCATTGCTTTTTACTCTTTGTACTGTTGTCTCCTCTGACTGTGCATTTTCAAAGAGCCTGCCTTCAAGCCCACTAATTCTTCTACTCGATTAATTCCATTACTGAAAGACTCTAATGCATTCTTCAATATGCTTATTGCATTTTTAGGTCCAGAATATCTACTTGATTCTTTTTAATTGTTTCCATCTTCTTGTGAAATTTATCTGATAGAATTCTGAATTTCCTCTCTGTGTTACCTTGAATTATTTTGAGTTTCCCGAAGACAGCTATTTTGAATCCTCTGTCTGAAAGGTCAGATATTTCTGTTTCTTCAGGATTTGTCCCTGGTGACTTACTTAGTTCGTTAGTGAGATCATGTTTTCCTGGATTGTCTTGACAGTTGTAGATGTTCATCTGTGTCTTTGCATTAAAGAGTTAGGTATTTGTCGTAGTCTTTGCACTCTGGGCTTATTTCCAGATATTTCTCATATTAAAAACTTGAGTCTTGTGATCTAAGCTGTATTTGCTTTAGGGAGCACCCCAATCCAAGTAACTCTGTGGTTCTTGCAGATTCATAGAGGTACTGCCTTGACAGTCTTGGACAAGATCCAGGGAAATTCTCTGGATTACCAGACAGAGATTTTTGTTCTCTTCCCTTACTTTCTCTCAAAGAAATTGAGTCTCTGTCTCTCTCTTTTCTCTGAGCCACCTGAGCCTGGTGGTGGGGAGACACAAGCACCCTGGTGGCCACCACCAGTATTACTTCACTGGATCAGACCTGAAGCTAGCACAGCACTGAGTCTCGCACAAGGCCTGCTGTAACTACTCCCTGGCTACTGTTTATGTTTGCTCAAGGCCTTGGGATTCTACAGTTAGCAGATGGCAAAGCCAGGTAGGCCTGTGTCCTTCCTTTCAGTGTAATGAGTTCTTCCAGGCCCAGGCAGGTCCAGAGGTGCTTTTCAGGAGCCAGAGACTAGATTTTAAAAACCTTAGAAGTCTACCATGGTGTCCTACTATACTGCAGCTGAGCTGGCACTTGAAGCTCTAGAGAAACTTCTTTTCATTCTTCCCTTTCTTCACCAAAGGCTGTGTTACCTCAGTCTATGGCCACTGCCACCACATGCTCATGAGAAGTACTGTTAGACTACTGCCTTAAGGCCAAAGGGCTTTTCAGTCAGCTTGTGGTGAATGCTGCCTGGCCTGGGACTCACCCTTCTGGGCACTGGGCTCCATTCTGGCCCAGGGAAGGTCTAGAAATGCTGTCTAAGAGTCATGTCCTAGATTCTGAATACCCAAGAGCCTGCTTAGTGCCCTACCTCCTTGTGACTGAGCAGAGACTTAAAGCCAGAAAGTCTCAAAGTCTTACCCAAAGCTGTTAACATAGTACCTGGATATTGCTTCTGGTTATTCATGGCCTGAGGGCTCTTCAGTTAGCAGGTGATGAATGCAGCTAGGACTGGGTTCTTTCTTTCAAGGTAGCAGCTTTCCTTCTGGCTCAAAGTGTGTCTGGTATTGTTTTTCAGGAGCTAGGGCCTGGAAATGGAGCCTCAGGACTCTGAATGACGCCCTATCTGGCTGTGGCTGAACTGGCATCAAAGACGCGAGACAAAGTCCTTGTCAGCCTTCTGCCTCTGCTGCTTGGGTAGAAGGAAGTGGTCTCTTTTGGAGCTACAAATTGTGCGGCCTGGGGCTAGAGGAGGGATGATGATGCAAGCACTCCCTTACCTGCCCCAGCTGGTGTCTCAGTGGGTCACATGCCCCCTATTTCACTATCTCTGGGTCCAGTTCCACACTAGAATTCATCTAGAAGTTGCAGTCCTTGTGGTCTAGACTGCCTTTGGAATTTATTTAGAGCTCTGGAGCCCTTTAGCCCATCATGGCAAGGCTTGCAGGATCTATGAAGCTGTGCTTTTTTTTTTTTTTTTTTTTTTGGTAGATAGTTATTAAATTGGTGTCCTTGTTTGGGGGGATGGGTGGAGATGATCAGTGGAGACTTCTCTTCCACTATCTTGCTTTACCTCCTAAATGCCATTTTAAAAACAGGTATTTGGTAAGTATCTTCAATTGCCATGCGTATTTCTAGAAACCCTGGAAGATGTCAAGAGAAATAAAGCATAATTCTTCAACTTAAGGAACTATGGTTGTACAGGAAATAAAACTGTTGGATATGAAACAAATAGACTTATGAGGAATGCAGTAAAATATATGATTATATAATATTAAATAACTTCAAATAAAAATATTAGTTGAGACTAAAACTTTGGGTAAAATTCCCTGGAAGATGTCAAGAGAAATAAAGCATACCTCTTTAACTTAAGGAACTATGGTTGTACAGGAAATAAAACTGTTGGATATGAAGCAAATAGACGTATGAGGAATGCAGTAAAATATATCATTATATAATATTAAATAACTTCAAATAAAATATTAGTTGAGACTAAAACTTTGGGTAAAATTCCATAAATGAAATTGCCTTGGGATATAGCTAAAAGTGTCAGGAAAATTTTAGTGAGTGTATATGGAGTTCTACTATCTTGAAACGCTAAGCACATGGCAAAGAATAATAACATAATATTAACATAAATTAAAAGTCAAAAGTTAGCAATTATCTCAAATACACAATTTGTATTTTTGTTTTCCGTTATCCCACCCTACCTTTATTAGCTTTTTATCCTCATTTTCTAGCATGAACAATGTCACTACTATCTACCCAATACTACCAATGCATAGAAATATGTGTGGCAATTGAAGGCACTTATCAAATATTTGTTTTAAAAATAACATCTGAAGGCTTTTGAAATTATGAGAATCTTACTAATAAGCAACCTCTTCAAAAAGAAGTTCATTATACTTATATATTACTTTTAAATTTTTAATAGTAAACTTTAGCCTTAAACTATATCCAAAGCCACCATATTTGTTACTGTAAAATATGCGGCCCTAGCATCCATGTTTTTCCCTGAAGAGCCTGTTGTCTATTCTTTTTTAAAGCACCTTCGTTATCCTCTCACTTAAATAATGACATTACCATCTACCCAGTTGTCCTCACTAGAAATATAAGCCTCGTACTCAATTCCTCATTTTCTTGCACCATTACTCATACCTCTTGTGAATGTCTCCATCATGATTTCATACACTGGCCATTCATTCAGTAAATTTTGAGTACTATATATGGGTAGGACCTTATCTGGAGACTAGAATTCTAAAGGAAATAACACAATGGACAAGGCCTTCATCTTCCAATCTCAGGAACATTGCCTCAATTTTGTCCCTCATCATTTTCCTACTAATGTGTTTATTTAATGTCCTTTTCTCTGCTTTCTCTATCATAGCAATCTATCCTGCTAATATCAAAGCAATGGTGATCTATACAAAATATATATGTTATACACACACACACACACACACACAATTTTTTTTAAGATTTATTTTTTGGTTGCACATGAAAGAAACTAAACTTATACTAAAAATATCAAGTGTATTCTGGATTTTGGAGTAATGAATTCAGTCACTATTAAGTCTTTCTCTAGCTTTTGCTTATGTTCACTGATCCATATACCAAATTTTCATTGGAAAATCCTGAGTTATTTTTATTTGTCTCTCAACCAGTCACCATTATCACCTGGTTGTAATCTTCGGGCTTACAGGTATAGTTCACTTGCCTACTCTTGGATCAAAAATCCAGAGATATCTTCTCCTGAACCATATCTCCAAAGGATAATTGTAGTGCAATTATTGGGAGAAAAAAGGCAGAGTAGGGGACAGATGTTGGGTAGGCAAAATCAAAATATGTCTACTAAATCTTCTTAAAAATTAGTCTGAGGCTAAGTTCTAAGCAAGGGCAGCATTGCTCAAATCCTTAGGTTTATATATAAGCCTTTTTATAAGATTGTTCCAGTACACTTATAAGCTTTTTGCTTGTCACTTCCCCGTTGAGCAACCTTTTATTCTAACAGTACCAAGTTACCATCATTCTCTAAATTTTCTATCAACTCTCCCTCCTCCACATCTCTGCAATGGTTATTTGCTCTGATTGGAATGCCCTGTTTACCTTTCCCTCCTAGAGCACTTTCACTATCCAGGAAAAAAATTTACCCTCATTCAAGACTTCTTCCTTTTCAAAGATACTTCTTTGTCTCTCCCAAGCAGAGTTAATTTATCCCTTCTTTCTGTTCTTAGAGTCATCTTGTGCTGTATCCTGGCCCTAATTATTTCTGGAAAAATCCTGTTTATATACCTTCCTCCCTCTTTAACTACAAGTTGCCAGCTATCCACTTAAATTAAAATAGAGTGTGCCTTAATTATCCCTATTTTTGGTGGCTAGCATAATGTCTGAGCATATTAAATTTCCAGTAAATTTGTATTGGATTTTAGAAGCATTAGGGTATAAGAAGAGATGTACACTTAACCTTCATTTTAAAAAGTCAAAATAATGGGACTCACCTTCAGATATTTTCCAAACAGAGATTGGATTTAGTATTTTGTAAAAATAAATAATAAAGCCCAGGATATAGCCCTTTACAAATTCTTGCTAACAATAAATTTTATTTATGGTTCCCTAGGCATGTATCTACTATTTCCTAATGATTAAATACAACATATTTTACTATTGTTTGACAAGATTGTCAAGGGGGATGATAAGGACCTTTGTTTAAATAGCTTTACAATAAATAGAAACAGATTCCCCTAAAGGCCTTTAAGACTGGCATGGAAATATAGATTGTTATTTGGCCAGGTAAGCAGTTTTGATCCATCTACTCACAGATCCCCCAAAAAAGCTATTAAAAAGGAACAAAGGCAAACAAATATTGTAAGTTTCCTGCATAAACTATATTTATGTAGTAGAAGAAAGTCTGCAACATTTGTTCCTGCTTGGAGGTAGGGAGATACCTGGAGTAATAAAATTTGAGGGACCTACTGAGGGATTGGGCATTGAGAAAAGGAACTTTCCAAATTACAATAAACATACAGAAAGTTGTCAAGTATCTTTTTAAATACATTCTCTATCATTTACAATATGTCTACCTTGCATGTTCAATGTTCTATGTTCTATTTCAGTTACTGATTTTACAAACTGAGAGATACGAAGCAGTAACCAAATGTTACACAGCAAGTGGATACAAAGCTGTGATACGGAGTCTCTGACTTTGTATTAAATCATACAGGCCTTTGTATTAAATCATAATTTATATTCCACATATTTCCTAAAATAATTTATAGCAGTTTTAAATAAAATGCATACAAACAGCATCATAAATATCATGAGGTAGCACAAGATAGTGCCCATCCTGTCATTGCTTATTGATATAGTTTATTCTAATTTACTCTACTTTGGGGCTATCAGGCTGCTAGGAAAAGGTTGCAACTCATTATTCAATAAGCAGCATAGCTTGGAGGAAACAGACAAAATGCAATTTAGTTAGAGTTTATTTTATACTTGGGATACCTACCTTGCCCTCATGCTCTTTGAGTTTTGCCTGTAAAGTCAGAATAACTAATTAGTAAGATCAATTTCATCCAATGAAATACCATCTTTCTTTTTTCTTAAAAATGATGTGTGTGTGTATGTGTGTGTGTGTGTGTATATATATAGTATGTGTGTGTGTTTGTGTGTGTGTATGTTTTAATTACACCGAGCATAAGGTAAATTTAAACATATTCACAAACCCTTACAGTTCAGTGGGAAGAAAAGACACTGGACCTCAGTTTCTCCAGCAGTACTATAGATAACCAGTCAATGATGGCTCTGGTCCTTTACTTCCTTGAATGAAAGTCCTGTGAGTGAGAATTCAGCAGACAGGCACACATAAGCTCAGCTGCAGTTCTGCTCTATCCTTGAGATTCCCAGGCTTCACCTGCCTTTTTGATTAGTGATGCAGTGTGATCTTTATTTTATGCAAATAATTCACTTTCTCTTAAGAAACACAAGCTTCATTTTATCTCTTCCATTTTCCAGTTGCTATTCTCAGTAGTTCGAAAGAAAACATTTTGAGCACTGTCTATAACTTTATGTAGATATGTTACATTTGTTATTGGTTTTAGGAAAATCTCTAAATATCTATGACTGTTATCAAACTTCTCTAGACCGCCTTTCATCAGCGCCCTTTATGTTCTTTCTTGCCGATACTCTGAGTACAATACCTTCCCTCTTTAGCAGCTTTCAGCCCTTCTCATTTCTCTCTGCTCAACTTTTAATCCTCTGTTTTCACCTTGCACTTATTCTTTCCAAGTAAAATAATGTATCTCAGTCTGTGATTTAAAGGTCCATAAGATTTGAAGTAAAATAGAGATATATTCCTTGCCGAGTGCATTTTCTCCAAAATTAATATTTGGAGTCTTAAAGTAAGAAGCCCTTTTAAAAAATAAAATGCACAGTCAAAAGGTGCAAATTCAGTTATAAGTCATTGTATTAGTAGCCTAAGTAAGAAAGGGTATATTTAACACAGGTTTAAAGACATGATGGATTTTCTTGGTGCTAGATACTAAATTATACCTCCTTCCCACCACTAAATTCATATATTGAGGCCCTTAACCCCAATGTGAATTTACTTGAAAATGGGGTCTTTGAGAAATAATTAGGTTTGGATGAGGTCATGACTGCAGTGCCCTCATGATGGGAAAAGTCCACATATAAGAAAAGAATGAGACACCAGAGCTCTCTCTCTGTGCAAGCACAAAGGAAAGGCCATGCTAGGATGGAGTGAGAAGGCATCCATCTGCAACTTTATGGAGAGAGCCCTCACCGGACTCGGGACCTACTGGCACCTTGATCTTGGACTGGTTGTCTCAAGAACGGTAAGAAAATAAATTTAGGTTATTTAAGGCACTCAGGCTATGTTAATTTGTTATGGCTCCCCAAGTTGAATAAGCCATTTGGTATACCAACTGTAAGTTTCAGTTAGGACAGGAAGGATGATCATGAGTTTAGGAACTAGAGTTCTCTGTAAAATTCTCAGCTTCATCACTTATTCATTGAGAACTTAAGCCAAGTATTTAATTTTTCTTAGTTTTATTTTTATTCATTATTAAGAGTAGGTAAGAATACATCTTCAATATGGAAAGACATAATTTTGGGGCTGCAGTAAGATCTATGTACAGATGAGTTTTTAAAAATCATCTTGGTGTAGAAATGAGTTTGGAGATTCTCTCCACTCTTCATCTGACACTCACCTGGAAAACTGACATGAAACTGTGGGGCCAAAGGGCTCAAAGGGCTGTGCTGTAGTATGAACATGTACCACAGGGATTATTAGCACTTGAAGTGAGCACTCGAGTAGGGATGAGGTTTGAAATACAGACAACCAGAACTTACTCTTTGGAAAGTTTATTCAAATTCATAGCTCATACATGAAAGAAATTTGACAGAAATATTCCCAAATTTGAAAACAATCTCCAAAGTTACTTCACATTACCAAATTCGAGGTTAAAAATATCCATACGATTAATAATAAAATCTTGTTTTAATAAACCATGTAAAAGAAAAATTTACTTTTATGTAAGACCTATAGAAAACAATTTTCTTGAATTTTTATCATTGAGGAGCTAATCAAACTATACAGTTAAATAATACATGTAAATGTATTATAGAAACGTGAGGCATGGCTAATAATATGTTTTTTTTTCTGAATTGCATGGTATTTGTAGTGATTTTACATTTTACTAATTTTTAATTTGTTTGATTTCCTTTATAATTTTTTCTTTTTATTTTTAGTGGACATGTAATAATTATACATATTTATGGATACAGAGTGGTATTTCCATACATGTATATAATGTGTAATGATAAAATCAGAGTAATTAGCACATTTGTCACCCCAAAGATTTATCATTTCTGTTTGTTGTGAGTATTCAAAATCCTCTCTTTTAGCTGTTTGAAAATATGTAATAAATTGTTATTATCCACTTTTACCCTATAGTGCTACAGAATATTAGACTTTTATTTCTCCTACTGGCCAACCTCTCCCTATCCTTCCCTCCCATGACCCTTCCAAGCCTCCAATAACCACAATTCCACTTTTTACTTCTTTGAGCTCATTGTTTTAGCTACCTCATATGAGTAAGAATATGTGCTATTTGTCTTTCCTGTGCCTGACTTATTTCACTTAACATAATGTCATCCAGCAGGGATCATCCATATTATCATGAATAACAAGATTTCATCTTCTGTGGTTGAATAGTATTCTACTGTGTGTGTGTGTGTGTGTGTGTGTGTGTGTGTGTGTGCGCGCGCGCATGTGCGCACCACTTTTTCTTTATCTGTTTATCTGTTGATAAACATGTAGATTGATTTCATGACTTGGCTACTGTGAATAAAGCTGAAGTAAATATGGGGGTACAGGTAGTTCATCTATCTCATTGATATACCAATTTCCGTTCCTTTGATTAAATATCTATTCATTAGATTGCTGGATTTTATTGTAGTTCCATTTTTAGTTTTTTGAGAAACCTCCATACCATTTTCCATAATGGCTGTACTAATTTACCTTCCTACCAACAGCATATGATAGTTCCCCTTTCTTTGAGTTCTTTCAAGCATTTGTTATTTTTTGTCTTTTTGATAACAGTCATTTTAATAGGGTGAGATAGTATCTCATTGTGGTTTCAATTTGCATTTTCCTAATGATTAGTATTAGTATTCCATTTAGTTTGAGTCTAATCTTCATTATGTCTTTTCTTCTATTAATTTTGGATTTGATTTGTTCCTGCTTTTCTAGTTCTTAAAGGTGCATTTTTGGGTTGCTTGTTTGACTTTTTTCTACTTACTTTCTAATTTTAAACAGACATTCAGTTGGATTCTCAACTCAAGTATTTTGCAAAATTTAACTCATTAAATCTGGATCCACTCCTTTTTATGAAGCCCTTATTATTAAGAAACATTAATCCAGAAATTCCCAAAATTGACAAGGGATTAACAGAAATAGGTAGGTATACATAATCACTCCAACATTTTTCATCCTTCTAGCAATTTCATTTATTTAAGAATACGTACAATTCTTCCAATTTCCCTCCCAAACCACACCTCAAGGATATATAAACATGTGCATTGCCTAATCTTTAGATTGGAAATGCAGAAAACAGATCTGATAAATAGGCCAGGAAAACAAATGAAATCCTTCAAACCATGGCCTAGAAATCTTCCCTCAACCACATTGCTGTGGTTAGTTGAAACAGATTTTGTTTTGTTTTGTTGATTAGTAAGATTAGTTAGTAAAGTTTTTGGCCCATTAGTTTCTGAAGCTTTCTCTGCTTCACACCTGCCAAAAGGATGAGATTCCTCAAAGCATCGCTTGTGTTTTAAATCTTCAGTGAAACTTTCCAAATCCTTTCTTTAAAAAAAAAAAAAAAATTTCATTATACTATAAGTTCTGGGATACATGTGCAGAACATGTAGGTTTGTTAATAGGTATACACGTGCCATGGTGGTTTGCTGGACCCATCACCCCATCATCTACATTAGGTATTTCTCCTAATGCTATCCCTCACCTCCATATCTTTTCTTACAGTGCTTGTCTATTTCTCCTCTAGAACCTTAGTGTTTTATATCACTGTGGCCATTCTCAAATTGTTGTAAATATTCATGTAATTCTGTCTTTCAGTATTCACTAGGAGTCTTTCAAGGGCAATAATTGTTGCCCTGCAAACTTATGTAGTCAGAGCCCTTAGGACATAAAGAGTATTCAAGCATGTATGTGCTCAACTGAATTGTTGAAAAGTCATCCAAATTTGGTAAGATGGGCAGTGTTATTCAAGATGGGTACTTGTCAAGTGATATCAGGTTGGAAACAGATAGGAAGGATTTAAAAAGTGAAAGGGTGTGAGCAAGTAAAGCAGCAAAAGCAAACTATGCTCACACGTTTTGCAGTGGAAAGTGCTATAATTTTGAAGTGAAAGGTTTCCATGACCACCGCTGTGGTAATTGGCATTAGCACTGCATATAGCTGGCAATTTAAGTGAAAATTACTACCTTGGTTCATACTCCTACTGTGATTATTTAAAGACTGAGCTATCGCTCATGGTTTAGAGCTATTAGTCCCCCAAAATAGTTTAAGCTATTTTAGTAGAACATTTTTTCTTTTTTTACTTTTAATCTTTTTTATCTTAATAGCCCACCACTCCTGCCTTTTAAATGAGTTTTTTCAGAATCTGAGAGAAAACCCAACATCTCATACAATATTTATTCTCAAATAGGCATATGGTGTTCTACTGCATATAAAGTCACCTTGTCATGTTATGTCTGTCCCTTGAAACTACTACATGGTAGGAGAAATTGTGTTACCTACCTATGACATCAGACTCAAATAATTTTATCCATAAGTAAAATCATGTTTTCATCTTTATGTGTAAATTGCTGTATTAACCAGCCAAACTGGGTGTTTAGTTACCTAACTAAGTTGTGAGAATAGGTTTGGGATGGTGTTATCCACACAACAGGTAGATTTGATCCCTTGGTGGGTGTCACTCCAATGACCACAGCCAAGGAGGATTTAATAAGGGGATTTGATTACTTACAACAAGTCAGGAGGACACCAGGGGTAGTCCCCAAAGCAGTGACTCCCCACACCAAGAAGAAACCAGGGATACTATTGGGCTGATTAACTGAGTCATTGTATGTAGAGGTGGAGTAAAGGCAGTGAAGGTGCTGTCATTGATCATGCTTCAACATACATCCCATGTGTTGAAAATGGCAAACCAGCTCCTCCCTGGGTGAGGTTTTTAATATGGTAATCAGGAGAGTTCACCAAAGTTCATTTCCAACTCAGGCATCTCTGGATCTGGCCAATTTTTGTTTTTCCATGGGTGAGCTTGGAAAAGGCCGAGCTTGGAAATAAGAACTCAAGATGTAATAATTACAAGTGGGTACTTTTTCAAAGTGTGTAACCAAAAACTTAGGGACTATAGGTTACAACAATATGACTTAAAATATAAGCCATGTGGCTATATATATATATATATATATATATATATATCTCCACAAGGAGGGATCCTTGGGAATACCTTAAAATTACAGAATAAAAGTATTTATTAATTTTAAGCTGATTGCTTCCTGTGGCTATGAATAAGAATACACACACACACATATGTATATTCATATATATCTGATAAAAAAGTATTATGAATATAAACTAAACATAGATGTCTATAAGCAAAAATATTATTAAGATGGATTGAGAGAACCTGGAATTAGAGTAAGATGTACACTACGAAGAACAAAAGAAATGGAGTAAGTTTTGACTACCCAAAGACAGAGGCTATCATTGTCCTTCTAAGCTAAAACTGAGGCCAAACAAGTGAACCGTGGGACTGTGGATTGATAGTGCTATTTTATAGATTGTGTAGGTAAAGTTCACAAGAAAGAACAATGTCTGGTTAATGATTGGAAGAGACTGTTCAGTATCAGTTTGCCATAGACACAAGAAAGATGGTTTCACATATGATTTAATCTCTATTATATGAAGAAATTATTTAATCAGGTTCACTGTATAAAATATGCCACTCATTTAAAATTTTGATCTGGAAAGGTGAACTAAAGGATTATAGACCAATAGTGGAGTCTTATTTGAATCAATTATTGTATTCCCCATTGAAGTTGTTGTCTTTTAAAAATGGCATTCAATCTATTTCAGTGTATATTAATAGAGTATTAAAGGAAGAAAGTTAATACATATCTACCTCTTAAGTATCAATAACTTTCTTAAATACAAATTACCTTATTATTGAATTCCCTTACCAACTTTTTTTTTAACACAGAATATTTACCACATAAAGATGAAGAACAACTGCCTTCTCTCCCACCATCTAGTGGGAGACCTGAACCATTTCCCCTTATCGCTGCCCTAACTCTACCACAAATTCTCTGACATAGGGGAAATTGTCTTGTAAACTTAATTTCCATACCAGGGAAATGGCAGTTTCCCTTTATAGTCACGGCATCTTATTCAATAGAAAATGACAATTTTAGCTTTGTGACGAAGATTGTGCTATATGTCTTTTCACGCTACTAGAAAGTGAAAAAAATGAATTTGTCCCTCAAATGTTTTACTTATTAATTAATATGTTTTTCTGTAATCAAAACATTCAGTAAAGCGTGTCCTGATTTTACCCTGAAAATTCTAGCAAGTTAAATGCAAATAGTACATGTGATTCCCTGTGTTTCAAAGGTTTTCATTGGTATTCTGTTGTCTATTAGATTACATGCAAACCACTAATCAAATAAGCCAGTTGTAAAAAATAATCCACAGACCTAGAAACCCAATAATTCAGAATGAGTGGAGTAAGGACAAAGAGAAGCTAATTAAGGAGAAGATTCTATCCTGAATCTTCATTAGAAGTCAGTTACCCCGGCTGGACACAGTGGCTCATGCCTGTAATCCCAGTACTTTGGAAAGCCAAGGCAGGGGCATCACTTGAGGTCAGGAGTTCAAGATCAGCTTGGCTAGCATGGTGAAACTCAACCTTTACCAAAAAATACAAAAATTAGCCAGGCGTGGTAGTACACACTTGTAATCCCAGCTACTGGTGAGGCTTAGGCACAAGAATCACTTGAACCCGGAAGTCAGATGTTGCAGTGAGACAAGATCACGCCATTGCACTCCAGCCTGGGCATGAGAATGAGATCCTGTCTCCAAAAAAAGAAGGAAAAAAAAAATGTCATTTACCATTTACCTGGACATCTCCATTTCCTTCAGACTGTTTGGCTCACCCAAATTATAATTTTTAGTGCAATTATTCTTAAGACTTTTGCACTTAAATAATAGAAAGCGGGACAATGTTTCTAGTATACCTTGACATTTTGAAGAGGTCTGTATTTTCTATAATTTTTCACTTCCGATATAGTCTTGATATCTGCCTGGTATCTGACTTCTTAAACAACTGTCTCTTCCATTCCAAGTTTGTGAGCTAGACAGAAGCCTATATCAACAGTTTGAGTCAACAGAAGCAATATATTGTTACATATTACAGCCATAAAATGATAAAATTTAGTTTTAGCAATCTTTATTCCTAAAAGCCTCTCAACTTTTTTTCCTATAGAGACACCACCTACAGTCCTCTAATTTGATTGCATTCTCTGCTTTCCTTGACTGCTGCCCTTTTTCTAACTCAAATTTATATCCATTTCTACAAAAGCATGTTAATTAGCTCCATGTGATGCTTTGACTTACCTCAAGGTAACTGCTTTGAAATATCATCTAAGAAAATTTTCATTAGCTATCTAATTTTAATTTAATCCTTTAAAGTTATGATAGTATCAGCATATTAAAACTCAGCCAGGAACATTGTCCACATATTTTAAAAATACATTTTAGTCAATTAGAAAGATACATAACATTCTCATAAATACTACTTGACTACAACAATTGATATATGTCATTCTACTTAAATCCTAAAAGTATTTCCTAGCATTCCTCTACCAATCTGATTATAGAAGACAGCAGATATAATATTGACATCTTGGAAGTTTCCTTTAAATAGGATCAATAATTATCATAAAGAGAAAAAAAGGTGTGACAAACTTGGAGAGACAGAATAAGACAGTAGACAGAGAAATATCTATTTCTATGTAGCCTTATTAAGGGCAAATTAATTATAGTCACAATTAAATGGCTTGTGATGATGACGGGTGCTATGCCATTAAACCCTAAGTCAAATGATTTTGAAGTATGACAGGTGCTAAGCAGAGAAACATTACGCAAAGCCTCAAAATTATCTCCTTTAGTTTAATCCTGAGTTTGTAAGTTGGTTTTTTTTTTTGTTTGTTTGTTTTTTTTAAGGTCAATGAATCAAGGGCATGCCCATAGATCGATTGCTTTTCTGTACTACTCATTTTCTGGCTGACCATACAAATGGTTGTCTCTTTTTCAAGGTCACACCACTGAATCTTTTCTCCATTTATGTGTATATTTAACATATTTCTAAATATGAAGTATCTGGTTTCATTTCTTAACAACACTATTTGCATGAGTAAAACCACCAAGTACAAAGCAATATTAAGCTTGGGAGGTGCCAAGAGAGAAGCAACAAAGGCAAACACACGAATTTACTTCCTTATTGTGTATTTCAAGCCAGTCAAGTTTTAAATTAGCGTTACCATCAACAAAATATGAATTATCTCATTCTCCTGAATTTGTTTAATATATTTCCTGCCTCAACATTCATTTTTAGGCCTAACATGAGTTGTCTGAAACTTAGTCATACCCTATCATCTTTGGTCTAGTTAAAACTTCCTCTCCCCATGTGGTGTGATTGACATATAACCCACTTGTTCCTTAACCCACAGACCAAAAGCCCAACAGATCTCACAGGTGTTGACCATGGTAAAACCTAATGGTTTATGTCAGAGTCATGTAAATTAAGTATCCACCCCTGCACTTTTTTTTTAAACAAACCTATCCTTAACCCCCTTGAGAAAGCTTAAGGGATAATGCCATGTACCTTAATAAAGACATACTTGTACAGGTCTTTTCTCTCTCATGCTTTCCACCCACTGGTTGAGCTCTCAGCCTCCTGAAGATTTCCTGTCAGCCCTCTACTGGCACTCCTATCCTCTCTGGGATCCGTAAGTAACAAACATAAGCTATTTTATGCATTTTTAACTCCTCATTGTATCTCACCTGAACCCAAATTTCCCCCAATCAGGGCTCTCCTAGATAGTGGCTACCTTGGCTTATGGTCATTCTTGACAGAAAGACATCAAGAACAAATTGGAAAGAAACCATAAGAAACAAAATCATAATAGTCATTTTACTCATAATATTTTTATATAACAAATATTCATTGAGCATTGAATCTTTTTCTGATACAATCCTAGGTATGTGGGACATAATGATGAAAAAGAGAAAAATACCCAGTGTTATGGAGAATATATTTTAGTAGGAAAACAGAAAAATGAATGAATTCAAACAAGAAGTACTATGAAAAAAAATAAAGCATGATAAATGGGTGAACAGTGCTATTTCACATAAGGTGATCAGGAAATGGCCCTCTGAGGAAGTGGCACATGAACAGAGTCTTTAATGAAGGGAGGTTGAACTGTAATCACAGGTTAAAGGAGCTCTGGAAATTGTAATACAGATATACACATATGTGTCTATATGTGTCCAGATTTATATGTGTGTATGTATATTTACACAGAATCACACAAATACCACCTTCCTACAATTAGCCAAAAAAACCCTCAAAAAGTAACAAGTGTCAGCTTTGTCCATGCTATAATGGCCCAAAATATAGTCCAAAAAGTCAGCTCAGAAAACTTCTTGGACTGGTATTGTTTTCTGGCTTCTAGAACATTGTGGAGACCCTATCACAAAACAAAAAACCCAAAACCAAATAAATGGAAATCAAGAAACCACGATCTCTGACATTGTTTCCAGCCATGACATAAAAATTAGTTGCAGTAAGAGCATGGAAATTGTCTTTTTTCCTTCCACTAGCTTGGTTAGATGGTTAGCTAGTGACAGTCCATGGCAGCACATAAATAAGGTGGAAATTGTCTAGCTAAATTAAAGATTTCTGCTCTGGATGTAAGGGCAAGGAGGGGAAGCTTACCAGATGTATTCACCATTGTTGCTCTATAAAATAAACTTGATGCCAATGCTCCTTCTCAAGAATTTTTTTTTTAATGACCCATTTTATATATATTCCAAAATAAATGCTCAATAAATATTTGATGAATTAGCAATCAAATATCAGTTTTCATGATAGTCCTCCTGATGAATATATAAGAAAGAACTAGTAAATTATATGCAAAAAGCGTACTACAACTGCTGATGGAGGATCCAATCAGCCTTTAATTTGTCAGAAAAGTTCAGGCAAGAAAAACAGTCAACTGTAGTTAAGGCAAAAACACACACTCAGGATGTGCCTCAACATTGGTATTATAGTTCTATGCATCCAAGCAGTTTCAAATAAGCATACAGTGGTCAATACGCTCTCACCCCTCTTCTGGAACAAACGTGGCACATTTTAAATAGATCCCTAAGCCCCCAAACCCACGACAGCAGTGAAATAAATAAATTAGCTCAGATGAAAATTATAATATAATCATCCATTATTCCTTGAAAATCCTTTCCCATTTTATATTTAATAGACGCATTTTTGCCACTCTCTTCTCACAAAATAGAAAGTTAATTTAGAAGGATATAGTCAATTCTTTTTTTTTTTTTAAACTGTCATTTAAGATTCAGGGGTGCACGTGCAGGTTTGTTATATATGTAAACTCATGTCACGAGGATTTGATGAACAGATTATTTTGTCATCCACATACCAAACATAGTATTTAATAGTTATTTTTTTCCGATCCTCTTTTTTCTCTCACCCTCCACCCTCAAGTAGGCCCCAGTGTCTGTAGTTTCCCATTTTGTGTCCATGTGTTTTCATTATTTAGCTAACACTTATAAATGGAAACATGCAGTATTTGATTTTTCTGTTAAACTGTGTTACTTTGCTAAGGATAATGGCCTTCAGCTCCATCCATGTTCCTGCAAAGGACATGATCTCATTCTTTTTTATGGCTTCATTTATTCCATGGTGTACATTTACCACATTTTCTTTATTCAATCTACTGTTAATGTCTTTGTTAATGCGAATACTGCTACAATGAACATACATGTGCATGTGCCTTTATGGTAGAACAATTTCTATTCCTTTGGGTATGTGGCTAGTAATGGGATTGCTGGGTTAATGGTAGTTCCGTTTTTAGTTCTTTGAGGAATTGCCATACTGCTTTCCAGAATGGTTTAACTAATATACAGTCCTACCAGTAGTGTATAAATGTTCTCTTTTCTCTGCAGCTTCGACACCATCCAGTATTTTTTTTTTTTTACTTTTAATAACAGCCACTCTGACTGGTGGTACCTCATTGTGGTTTTAATTTGCATTTCTCTAATGATAGTGATATTGAGCATTTTTTCATATACTTGTTGGCTGCCTGTATGTCTTCTTTTAAAAAGTGTCTGTTCATGTCCTTTGCCCACTTTTTAATGCAGTTGTTTGTATTTTTCTTGTAAATATGTTTAAGTTCCTTATAGATGCTGGATATTAGGACTTTGTCAGATGCAGAGTTTGCAAACATTTTCTCCCATTCTGTAAATTTTTCTCCACTTTCTTTATAATTTCTTTTGCTGTGCAGACGCTCTTTAGTTTAATGAGATCCCATTTATCAATCTTTGCTTTTGTTGCAATTGCTTTCGGCATCTTTGTCATGAAATCTTTGCCAGTTTCTATATTGAGTATGGTAGTTCTTAGGACATTTTCCAGGGTTTTTAACATTTAAGTCTTTAATCTATCTTGGGTTGATATTTGTATATGGTATGAGAAAGGGGTCCAGTTTTGCTAGTCATCCCAGCACCATTTATTGATAGGGATTCTTTTCCCCATTGCTTGTTTTTGCCAACTTTGTTGAAGTCCCATGGCTGTAGGTGTTTGGCCTTATTTCTGGGCTCTATTCTGTTCTGTTGGTCTATGCATCTGATTTTGTACCAGTATGATGCTGTTTTGGTTACTGTAGCCTTGTAGCATAGTTTGAAGTTGGGTAACGTGATGCCTCCAGCTTTTTTCTTTTTGCTTAGGATTGCCTTTGATATTTGGGATATTTTTAGGTTCCATGCAAATTTTAAAATAGTTTTTCCTAGTTCTGTGAAGAATGTCATTCCTAGTTTGATCATATAGCATTAAATCTGTAATGTTGGGGAGGCAGTATGGCCATTTTAAGGATATTGATTCTTTCTATTTATGAGCATGGAATGTTTTTCCACTTTTTGGTGTCATCTCTGATTGTTTTTAAGAGTGTTTTGTAATTCTCTTTATAGAGACCTTACACCTCCTGGTTAGCTGTATTCCTAAGTATTTTATTCTTTTTGTAGCAATTGTGAATGGGATTGCTTTCCTGATTTGGTTCTCAGCTTGGATGTTGTTGATGTATAAGAATGCTACTCACTTTTGTATGTTGATTTTTTAGCCTGAGATTTTGCTGAAGTTGTTGTTGCTCTAGGAGCTTTTGAACAGGGACTATCGGATTTTCTTGATATAGAATCATGTAGTTTGCAAACAGAGATAGTTGAACTTCCTCTCTTTTTATTTGATTGACTTTTTATTTCTTTCTCTTGCCTGATTCCTCTGGCCAGTGCTTCCAATGCTATGTTGAATAGGAGTGGTGAATTTGCTGTTGTTTTACATCTGATTGCGTGGTCAATTTGAGAGTATGTGCTCTGTGGTGATAAGAAGAATGTATATTCTGTTGTTTTGACATGGAGAGTTCTGTAGATGTCTATTATGTTCATTTGATCAAATGTTCAGTTCCGGTACTGAATATCTTTGTTAATTTTCTGCCTTGATGATCTAATACTGTCAGTGGGGTTTTGAAGTATCTCACTATTATTGTATGAGAATCTAAGTCTCTTCATAGTTTTCTAAGAATTTGCTTTGTGAATCTGGGTGTTCTTGTGGTGGGTGCATATATATTTAGCATAGTTAGATCTTCTTGTTGTATTGAATAATTTTTCTTTTATAATGTTTGTTGGTTTAATGGCTGTCAGTTCTTCTGTTTGTGCTTTCGTTGCTGAACATTTTTTTTGAAATTTTTAAATGAATTTAAAAATTTCATAATTTTTAAATGAATCATCTTAAGATGAATAATTCCTTTAATAATGTGAACCTAAATGTCTCAAACTCCATTAAAAAAGGCAATACTTATTTTAATATATCAAATAACATCCTTCAAATATTTCATCCTGCTGTACTGTGGGGAGTCGTGGTTTACTGTTTGCTTATTTGTTTCCATAGTCACCTGCTAAGTATATCTTGGACTAAAACGAAGATATTCCCATCTGTCACAAACTTATCCTGGATATGGGGTCCTCTGCTCCAAATGGCTGCCGCCCACTCTCTCCACAGGCCTTGGCTCTTTTCAGCAGTTGCCTTCAAAGTTCTGGACAGGCATCTTCCCTCAGGCTGCCACTGTTCTCCTCTTTATTGCTTTGTCACGACTGTGGTCACAGGACCTTGTTTTAATTACCCATAATGATAGCTGAGAGCAGATGGTAAATTGTGATGAGGATGAACCAAAGGTTTAGAAATAATCAAAGAGAAGTACAACTCAAGAGTATCAGGAGTGATTTATGATTTCATATAAGCCCACAGATTCATCCCATTCCCATGGGTTCCTATAGAATATAGAACTTTTTTTTTATGAAAGGTGTTAGCTTATGCCTACTTCTTCATGGCTCTTACTACTAGGCATTATCAATGTCTTAATTGTGAAGATATGAATGGTAAGAAATAGAATATGACCACATTTTAACTTATATTTTAAAAGCGTTGGATTAATTTAAAAATTTCAACATGCTATAGATATATTTATTTTTACATGATATGTATCCTTTTCATCTTTAATTTGTAGTCTTTTTAGCCCTTTTGTACCTTATGATTCCATTTTATTTTATTGTCAATTTATATTCTACCAAATTCCCATAAACTTGTAGCTTAACCCAAAAACTAGAAAATTACCAACAACTTGAATTTCCTAGGTATTCCTCTATCATATCAGCATCTAGACTCCCTCTGACAGATAATCATTATTGTTGCACAAACTATCATCTGTCCTTCTACATTCGTTTTCTCTCTTCTTACAGTAATAGAGTTTAAAATAGGCATTCAGATATCCAGCTAAAATACATCATTCTCAATCTGGCTAGAATAGCCATATGATTAATTAATTTTTTACATACAAAATATAAAGTGAAAAGATTAGGTTTTAAGTATAAAACTTAGTTTTGACAAATGCTAAGGCTTGTATAATCTGGACCACTTACAAGACAGAGAATATTTTCATCATCCCAATGAGTTATCTTGTGCCCCTTGCAAGGTAATCTATACCCACATCAAAACAACCAGTGATGTAAATTTTATCCCCATATCTTAATTTGCTTTCTTCTAGAATTTATATAAATGTGCATACTTTTTTGTATATGCCTTCTTCCGTATAAGTTTTTGAGATTGCTATGTATTTTAGTAGTTTGTTCTTTTCTTTGCTGAGCAGTATCTCATTGTATGAATATACCACAATTATATATTCAATCTCCTATTGATGGATAGACACCTGGCCTGTTTATAGTTTTTGCCTATTATGAATAAGGTGCCAATGAACATTGTTATGCAAGGTTTATATATATATATATACACACATATATATATATATATATATATATATATATATATATATATATAGTTTCATCTTTCTTGAATAGATGGCCAGGGAAAGGGGATTGCTGAGTCTTAGGGTAGATATAGCTCCTTAAATAAATTACAAGATATTTTTTCAAAGTTTTTAAAAAATATATTTTGCCTGCCCATCAACAATATATGAGAGTTCTGATAATATTACATTAGGGATCAATAATCTCTTCCTGTAAGGGGATAGCTAATAATTATTTTTGTCTTTGTGAGATATACAGCCTCTATAGCAACTACCTAATCCTGCCATTGTAGTGTGAAAGCATCTACAGACAATACGTAAATAAATGGGCATTGCTGTGTTCTAATAAAACTTTATGTTAAGAAAACAGGCCGGGCGCGGTGGCTCACGCCTGTAATCCCAGCGCTTTGGGAGGCCAAGGCCGGTGGATCACAAGGTCAGGAAATTGAGACCATCCTGGATGAAACCCCGTCTCTACTAAAAAATACAAAAAAAAAAAAAAAAAAAACAACAACAAAAATAAACTAGCCGGGCGAGGTGGCGGGCGCCTGTAGTCCCAGCTACTCGGGAGGCTGGAGCAGGAGAATGGCGTGAACACGGGAGGCGGAGCTTGCAGTGAGCCGAGATCGCGCCACTGCACTCCAACCTAGGCGACAGAGCGAGACTCCGTCTCAAAAAACAAAAAACAAAAAACAAAAAAACAAAAAACAAAAAAAAGAAAGAAAGAAAACAGGCCACAAAGAGATCTTTCTCCTAGGTCACATTTGACACTCCTTGCTCTGCATCATATCCAATGTTTGGTGTCATCAGTACTTTTTAGTTTAGCCATGCAATTAGATGTGATTTTGGTTTGCATTCCTCTGATAACTAATCATGTTGAAAATAAAATCTAAGGCTTATTGGCCATTCAGTCACCTTTCTTTCTGAAATGTCAGTTCAAATTTGATTATCATTATTATTACATTGTTTATCATTTTATTGTGGAAAGCAGATAAGTCTTTTCTTAGTGTATGTTTATGAATATTTTCTTTTCTTCCATTATGTGACTTGGCTATTTATTTTCTTAGTAGTACCTCTTAGTGAGCAAATGTTTTAGTTTTTCAAAAATCCAAATATATTATTTGTATATGTATATATTTAAAATGCTTTTCTTAGTGTTTTCTGTTTTTCCTTTGTGAAGTCTTTGCTCACTTATAATTTGTGAAGATATACTTCATTTTGTTTTCTAGAAATTTTACAGTTTGATTTCTACATGTAAGTCTATAATCCAACAATGTGAAATATAAGTCGTTAGAGCAGACATTCTTGTCTTGTATCTGAACTTATAGGTAACAAATGTCTTTCATTATGAACCATAATTTTTTTTTGAAAATGCCACTTATAAAATTTAAAATGTTCTATTTTATTATATTCGTATGTTGATAGTTTTTATCATCAATGAATGTTGAATATTGTCAAATGTTTTTTCTTCATCTATGAACATAATTACAGCTAGTAAATGCAAAAACTGGTATTAAAACTGAAGTATTCTATCACTAGGGCCTATAATCTTAATGTATACAATAAGTGATAAATTTGAAAAAGAAGTCATTGGGAATGTATATAATGTATAATCACATGTTTCTGAGCCTCATATGACCAAAGTGAGGACACAGATAAGACTTTTGACTCAGTACAAAAAAATATATTCAAGTTGAACATTCAACTCCAAGATATCCCTGGAGTTATCCAAAGAGAGGCTGAGAACACACAACAAAAAAATGTCGTAACAATGTCAGAAGTAAATAGAAATGTGGAAGGTATGATGTATAAATTCCTTTCTGTTTCTGAGTTTAAATGAGTAAATATTGTAAATATAAGGAAAGGAACATATGTGCATGATTTATTAGAATAGAATTGCTAGCATGACTCAGTTCTTCAATCTGTCACTACAGCTATGAGTGAGACAATTCTTTCCATATAATTTCTCTCTTCGGTATCTTTACACTGTCATTAAAATCAGCCAATAAGTGGCAGAGATTGACTTTAGTGAATAAAATTCAAGTTGACAATGAGATGAACAAGGAACAGTTTAGTATTCAGTCATTATTGAAATGAACAATGGCACTTAAGCTAATGTCTTAATGTTCTGCTGCTGATAAAAGATGTAATAATTTTTCAGCAGTTTTTAAAGAAGACCTCAAGAAATACACACCATCAGCTTCACAAAAATGAATACACATTATGAACTTCAGCTAATTCTATCTCTGGATGCACTGAGTATATAGACTAAATATACTTGTCATTTGCATGTGTGTTTCAAGCTGATATCACATTCATTCTAAACCACAGGACAGGATTCAACTTCAGTGGTCTTCACATGGTCAACATGCTCCTCATCAGAAATTATCTCGAAGCTTTACAGGGTCTTGTCACTACCATACCTGCCTTGATATTTTATTTATTTATGAATAAAAAAAATATGTTAAAGGCAGGTTTTTTTTTGAAAAACAATTAATTTCAGGCACGTAAGTAGTTTTCTGATGGGGAAGGATCACTGTATTACTGGTAATACTCCTAAATATTTATGTTGCATATGGTAAATAAAACACATTGTATGAACTGATTGATGCAAAGAAAATATAATTGCAACATTAGGTTTTTAAAAAAGCAGGACACATATAACGTCTAAAATTTCATCATTAAATGATAGATTTTATCTACTAATAGATACATATTAGAATAAGTACTTACTCAGTTTTTACAGACACTAAATGCTGGATTTATTGACTTTAGATACCATGCAATTAGTAGCATATATTGATCAGCAGCATACAGAATAATGATAAATAATCACTGAGATAATTTCAAAAGGCTATGTTATCTATACTTTAGTGTGTGAAAATCAACCAAACTAAATACTGAAATCAGCGTCAAAGAGAAATCTGCATTCTCATGTTCAGTGAAAGCTTAATTCACCATAACCAAAATATGGAATCAACTTACCCATCAATGGATGAATGGGTAAAGAAAGTGTGGTGCATATACACGATATACTATTCATCCTTAAAAAAGAATATAATTCTGTCATTTGCAAAAACATGGATGAACCTGGAGGACATTATGTTAAGTAAAATAAGTAAGGCTAAGAAAGACAAATAACACACGATCCCACTTATAGATGGAATTTAAAATTTTTTAACCCAAAGAAGTGGAGAGTAGAATAGTGGTTGGAGGTGGGTGGAGAGTTAGGGAAATGTTTGTTAAAGGAGACAAAATTTTGCTTGGTTAAGGGGAATAATTTCAAGAGATACACTTTACAACATAGTGACTATAATAAATGACAATATATTTTGAAAATCACCAAGAGAATACATTTTAAGTGCTTTTACCAAAAAATGATAAGTATACGAGGTAATATGTTAATTAACTCAAACGAGCCATTTCACAGTGTATACATATTTCATAACATCATTTTGTACACAATAAATGAAAATATAATTTCAATTTGTCAATTAAAAACAAAACAAATATTATAAATATGAATATTTGAATGTTATTCTACTTAAAGTACAATTGTAAGTAATTATAAATGTTGAACAATTAAGAAGTTAAAATCTATGAGAGAAATATGAGTCCTCAAATAATTATGTATCCAGCTTTTAAAACTTTATCTTAGAGTAAGCAAAAATATATTTTTACATTTGGAAACAAATGTTAACAGTATGCATTAATAATTGATATTTTAAAAATTGTTCTTACTTAAAAAAAGAAGAAATATTTTGACTTCACAATAATTATTACCATATTACTTAGAGTGATAGTTTTAGGTAACAAAATAAATAGTAAAATGTAAAAAAAATCAACAAATAACTAAAAGTGTCATGAAATACTTGACCTGTTTGGTCCTCACTCACGCCAAATGTTACAAGCATAATACTTTTATATTGGCTTTAATGTTTGGATGCCCATGCCCAGGTTCTAACCTGATCTATGATTCTCAGAGCACAATTTTACAACTATGTGCATTACAACTGCTTTAGTGTTTCATGTGTCATCATAATACAATCCCAAGTTATACAGAACACCAAGAACAGTTCAAAATGTGGTGTATCTTTTTGCTCATTAATAATTTAATAACATGATGTACTCTGTTGACCCAATTTTGAAAATAACTCTCTTAAGAATCATCTCACTTACAATCCAATACTTTCTCATTGATTTAACCACTAATACCTTCTTACTCTCAGTTTCATCTACTCTTGGGAATTAAAAATTTCTGTACAACTAATCAGCACCTATGGGCTAACTGCTTGGCAGGGTGTGATAATTATAGCCCTATCAATCTTTTACACATTTGGAATAATATCAGTGTGATTTAATGTCCATGTGATTGGATACAGTATTTGGAGAGTGCATATGAGCAACATTGCTGTTTTGTGTCAAATTGTCAATTGAACACCTGATCTGTTTCAGCACTGTTATTCTTCAAAAGAAGTCTCAAAGAACATTTAGCCTTCTGGGGAAGACAAATATCTATAAGTCTTTGGATGAAGCAATGTATTAAGAATTATAGTAATGGGCTGGGCGCGGTGGTTCAAGCCTGTAATCCCAGCACTTTGGGAGGCCGAGACGGGCGGATCACGAGGTCAGGAGATCGAGACCATCCTGGCTAACACGGTGAAACCCCGTCTCTACTAAAAAATACAAAAAACTAGCCGGGCGAGGTGGCAGGTGCCTGTAGTCCCAGCTACTCGGGAGGCTGAGGCAGGAGAATGGCGTGAACCCGGGAGGCGGAGCTTGCAGTGAGCTGAGATCTGGCCATTGCACTCCAGCCTGGGTGTCACAATAAATAAATAAATAAATAAATAAAATAAAATAAAATAAAGAATTATAGTAATGATGTTAGAAAACTATTCGAATACAAAGAAGGCAAAAGGATCACTAAGGAGATGTTATTTAACCTAGATTTCTGGGTTAAGTAGGATTTTGCCAGAGAAAAGCATGTTGAAGGTAAGGTGAAATTGAGTATTTCTAGGAGAAAGCATAGCAGATAAAAAGGCACAAGGATGAAAATCTACTGTTTGCATGGTATTTTCACACAG
The DNA here is from genome assembly GCF_024542745.1 of Macaca thibetana thibetana. NCBI lineage: Eukaryota > Metazoa > Chordata > Mammalia > Primates > Cercopithecidae > Macaca > Macaca thibetana. The sequence continues at coordinate 41,702,181 of NC_065591.1, read as the reverse complement.
ATGCCACTATTATTCCACAATAACCATATTGTTGCAATCAGCAGTCACTTTTATCCAGGTGTAGATGTAACTCAATTTATTTTTCATCTGCTTTCACACTTTTGAAACTGCACTACTTAGCAGATGCTCTGCACTGTTGTCTTGACACCTATACTTTTATAACAATTGAAACATGAAAATGAAAGTTCTGAACAAAGTGAACAATTGCATTATTTTCAAAATGTTGGCCTATTCAACCAATTAATCATAATAAATGAGATATTGGTGTGAAGTTTAGGCCTATTTCAGACTAATATTTAACATGTGGTTTTTTGTTTGCTTGTATAATTGAACCAATTATGTTAACTAAATTCAAGAACATCATTGAGGCTTCTAATACTAGAAATATGTGATGAACTACACTCCCAGTTCTGTATCAGCTTTCAGCATCGCCTGACATAAAAACAGCCACCATCTTGACCTTTCCGAATATTGATTTGGGCAGTAGACCGTGCACAAAAGATAACACAGCCAGACAACTAATCACAGAAGCACTTTAACCAGAATGAATAGATGTTTCATCAAGCAACTCCCAACTTCTAATATGGTAAAAATGATAGCTAATATTAACAGGAGCCAAACAATAACAAAACAGGAGTTTAGACCTCATTAATACTGTGAAAATATCCTTGCTGCTCAGACAGCAGAAGAGATAAACACCTCATGATTTTTCCACTTCATTGTCTCCATATTTCTTGGTAATATAATAGTCAGAAGTTTCCTTCCTTTAAGTGGAATATTTGCAGGGATGGATTTGGTGTGTAGAGGCATAGAGCCTTGAGATCTCCAGCAGCAAGAGAGCTGAATGATGGCAAAAGTATAAAAAGTCTTGACAGTTACCAGCTGTGCAATTGCCCACAAACGCTTACATTCCCACTACTAATGCCACCATTGTCCTCAATTCAGATAACTAAATGCATTTTAATGGCTTAAAATTAGTCTAAATTCTAGATTTTTATTAGAAGACCGATGTTCTAGTCTTTGCTATAACATTTAGCAGTGATGAAAATTTTGTCAACATTTCCTACTCTATCTCAATTTTCTCCTCTAAAACTGGTTTAGTAACAACTTACCTCTCTGGTAAAACTGGTTCATTTTGGGAATCCAAAAATGTAATAATCGTTGAAATTGTTTATTTGTATTTTCTATGAAAAGTATATATGAATTTGTATTATGTATACGACACACACACACACACACATATATATACACACACACACATATATATATATGGAAGTTTTGCTTTGTCCTGGAAAGAATTGTATTGGGGTTCTGATGAATGTCAATTTAAAACATGCAGAGGAATAAGGTAGGAATCAGGCAATTCATGATTAAAATGTATTTAGGCAACCCAGCTTGTACTCGGCTACAAAGAATATTCAACAGTGAAACTTGTAGTATGAGATTATTAAAAAGTATGAGGTGTGTTGCGTGGATGTATACATAAGTGCAAAAATCTTGAAGATCTTGAAGGATATCCTTTAACCATGGTTACCTCAGGAAACAGAATTCTCTGCCACAAAATTCACACACAGCTATTTAAAGTTAATGAAAATGAAAAATAAGTAAACCCTAAAAACTGGGGAAATCAAAGCTCTTAAAGGCAAAGAAATTTATCTATCATTACAAATCAAATTAATAATGAAGCAGAAACAGAATACTAATATACTGTTTTCCAACAGAAAGTGCTTTGCGCATCATCACTTTGTGATACCAAATATGAAAATACACAATTCTGTACACAACCAAGTAGAGTTTTGACTGGATAAGCAGAGAAGTGCAGAAATAAAATAAGTACCAGCACTAATGTGAATTCAAAGCTTAAAGTTATTTGAGAAAAGTAACTATGATTTATTGTAATTGTTAATATACAAGCTATCAATGTACAAGGTAACAATTGCGATTCTCATAATCATGAATGTAATTATATATTCTTCATAAAAATGTGACTTCCTTCAGAACAAATATTAATTTAATACTTCATATTTATTAGACAATTTTGGAGAATTGCTTTAATTTAATTTTTATTATAAACTAAAAATTAAAATGTCATAGCTCAATGTATAATGGCTAACTTAATAAATAATTTAATGCTATCTTACCCACAGTGAACTTCTATGAAAATTAATGAAGGAACCTGTCCTAACTGTACTGTCAAATACTTAATGTATGTAGTTATATATTATATATTAATTTTGCCTAAATTCAGATTTATATTATAAAACGTAAGTATTTATGGAGAATGAGAAAAAATTTAGTTCATCAATGATAGGAAAGTTTGTCTTTAAATTTTTATGTTTGTTTCTAACATTTATTATTTATTTTAAGGATTAATAGGCATATATTTTTCTTGTGGAAACTCTTGGAAAATATAAAAACAAAACTATAGAATGTGGTTCTTTCTCGATGTCTCCTTTTTTCAATAAGTGGCAACACCAAAAACTAGAGGGACATCTTTGACCCTTTGACCTTCATTCCCATTACACAATTTAATAAAAAGTTTTACTGCATGGAATTTTAAAATCTATACTTACTCACTGGTTTCTATGTTGGTTTGCACATGTTACACTAAGCTAGCAAAATGTATGAGCTGAACTTATCTTACTGATCCTAGTCATGGATTATCCAGGATTTATCCCATTGACAGCCAGATTCAATATTTTTAAAGGCAAAAATAAACCATGAAGTTAAAAATCACTTAAAATTGTACTTTATATAAGTAACATATAGTACTTATTGTATAAAAAAGTTTATTCTATATACTATATTTTATATATAATACAGTTACATATTACTTATGTTGTTGCATATGTTACTGAAGTCACTTTTTGGATTTCAGTAGGTCACTTAGTAACTTCAGGCTCCTGAATGGTTAAATAAAAAATACCTGAAATAAAAAGACTAAATTAAAATTCCAGTTAATATTTGACCTTAGTCAGTTTACTTTAACAATTTGTATCTTATTTTCATCTTAAAAATGGTTACAATTATAGTACCTACTTCATAATGGTGTGAAGTTTAAGGGTAACACTATAATTATCAAGCTTATAAAAATGCCTATCATATAGTAAATAACAATTGTTAGACATCATTTCTTCACCTACCAAAGTCTCTGAAGTAGAATATCTCTAATGTTCTTCCAACACTAGCTTCCTAAGTTTATAATTCTACTTTGTTTTGTTGTCTCTACAATAGTTTTCACCTACTATATTTTAAGGTAGCTTTCCTATGAGCCACATATTATTTAAATACTGTATATGTTTATTTTGTATTGCATATTTCACAAACTTTGATTTACTATCACAGATTCTATTGTTTTTAGTTCCATATTCAAATAACATACAAGTCCACAACATCAGTTTTTAAGATAATTGTACTTACTTATTTTCTAAATATTGTAAGTCAAGATGGGTTCTTCTTTAATTTTAAACTTTGAATCAAAATTTCTTGGCTTGTCATTTCAGTGAGAAAATTGGGCTCCAAGTTTATTTAAGGAGAACAGAGGGAGAAAGAGAGAGAGAGAGAGAAAGCTGGAGCAATGTGCCCTTTTTTTTTTTTTTTCAAATTTGTATTCTGTCCTCTTTCTTACCATCTTTATTTATGCTAAGGTGGGGAGGATAACTACGTTGTATCTCCACAACATTTATATGTTGTAATCCCTAATATGACTGGATTTGGACATAGGGTCAATAAAGAAGTAATTATAGCTAAATGAGGTCATAAGGGCTAGCACTCTTGTAAGAAGATGAAAGACGCCATAGCATATTTACTCTGTCACATGAGGACACAACAAGAAGGAAGCCCTTCTGCAAACCATGAAGAGAACCCTCAATAGAAACAAACCTTGCTGAAGTCTATCTTGGACTTGTAGCATCCAGAATTGTGAGAAGTAAATATCTCTTGTTTAAATCAATATTTTGTTATAGCAGCCTGAGCAGACTAATGTAACATTGTTCAAGTTATTAATAATATTTATAAAATATTCCCTTCATGACAGGTAATTCTTAGTCTCACTATCCCATAATTTTAGTAATATGTGTTGTTTTTGTTTTCAAATCATAAGAATATTTTTGAAAAATATGATTTTCCATATCTTTTTCTCCAATCAAATATTTACTTTTAATGGTTTAGGATGACTCAAATTTCTCAGTACTTTTTGAAGATGTGTTATTGTATCTATTTTTATATATATAATACATACTATTATATATATATAAATATGTATATATTAGAATTTTATATAACATCCATTCTCAGGAAACATTATTATACTCCTAAATAGATAGAGTCTAGTAAACACATTGAAAAGTATATGGATGAATATATAAAGCCAAATACTTGTTCTTAACATTATTGCATAATGAGAGGAATGCAGAAAATGTAAATTACATTTAACATACAAAAAATTGTGAAAGGAGTTTAGGCAGAGCATTACCTTATTAATAGCCACTTCCATGCTCCATAGAACTTATTTAGACAATAGCGTGGAGGGTCCTTGTAATTTAATATGACCCAGAATGACACAAAACACTTGGTGGTCTTCTTTGTATAACATAGAAGGAAGCTGCCTTCTATTTCTGTGGAATACTGAAATATTCTGTAGATATTTTGTAGAATGCTGTGTCAAGCACGTGATTTTTTTTTTTTTTTTTTTGGTATTTTTGTCTTCATTTCTACCTTATGAATAAGATGCTATGTATTCAGGATGAGAAAAAAAAAGACTAAAAAGTTCATCAATTTGCCTGGTGTCACACAGCTCTTAATGTCCTAGAGCCAGAAATCAAATTTCAGCAGTTGACTCAAGAACCCACAGAGTGAAGTGTATATTATTCAGTCCTCATAACATATAATTCCTTAAATATACAATATTTGTTTACATTATTTGATAAGGATAGTCATGGAGTATTTTGCTCAATTTTGACCATTACAATAAACATGTATGTTTGATTTTTAACTTCTACATGGTCATATATTTTAGCTAAATGCATGGTACCTTGCATCTGTGGTAATGAATTCAAAATGAAATATAGCTCCATATTTTCTCTTCCACATAAAACCTGTTTGTTCATCATCCTTCCCCTTGACATCTTAAAAAGGGCAATCAAATTTCCATGACCCACTGTGCAATTGCTAAGTATGCATAATAAATAAATTTAAAAAATAAAAAAGGAAACAGAAGAAAAACATAATTGAGCACAGAGAAATAGCAGAGGTAACATCTAAGTTCAATAAAAGCAGGAACTATGTAACTTTTAATTTGCCAATAAATACTCAAAATTATTACTCCAAGTAATTGTTGAATGACTGAATAAAAATAGATTATTTCCACAAAAACATATCACACAGTTGAATTAAAAGCCAGCCATAAATAATAATAATCCCTGCCATTATGTAAAAACCAAAGATGCACCAGACTGAGCTAATTATTTATTATGGATTTTGCCATTTAATTCTGATTCTTAAAAAGTGAGTATTATAGTTGACTCACTTACATAGGACTGAAAAGACAAATTTATTTTATTCAAGGGAACAGAGCCAGACTGGAAGTAGAGTCAAAACTATAATAAACAACAAGTTAAAAAAAAAAAAAGGAGAGAGCGAGAGAGAGAGAGAGAAGCTCAGTCTGAAGACTTCTGCTCACTGAAACAGCTTTCTGGGATAGTGAAGAATTGGGTTATGGAGGTAGACAAGGAATCACTTTACTACCATTGAAGCAAGACATTTTATATGGTGAAAGCTGCAGGCAAACGCTGAATCTGAGAATCTTTCTGATCTTCTTGTAACCTTTGGTCTCATAGTGTTGTAATTAAGCCTGTTATTTTCTTTCATTCATTTGTACTTTCACATATGTAAACCCTAGGCCAGGAATCCTATTTCTTGGCTTCCATCTTCACTGTTATGCAAGCCTGGGCTCCAGTGAATGTTTCTTCTATATCCCTATTCCTGCTTTGTCTTAAAATAGTTTTTCTCTCCACCTAAGATACTGTTGACTGCATTATAATGCCTCTATGATGTCATTATATTTGTGTATGTCTGCCTCTTTCACCAGCTTGTAAGCTCTTTTGTAAATCCATGGGGTTAGCATTGTATCTGATACATAAAAGGTCTAAAATAAGTCTTCCTTACATACTAAATAAAAGACGATTCAACCTAGAACTTTAGTCTGAATTGTTTAGTTCAGCAAACATAAGGCAAAACACTTTATGAAATTTTAAACGAAGAAAGAAAAGAAAATTTTTGTTCAAGTAATAAGGAAGAGAAATAAATGTTCTGCTTCTCCATTTTTAAGAATGCAGTGACTAAGCAGGAATCCAAGTGCTTTGTTATTCCTTTGAGATCTGCTGTTGACAAGTGAAAAGGTTTTTATATCTTTATAAATATTCACACTGGTAATGTAATCCAGTCACCTTGGCTTACTTATTTTGTAAGACGTTTTGGAGTGGGGTGATGGGGGGTGTTCAAAATCTATTACCCATTCTTATTGTACATTTGTTTTAAATGTACTGGAGAAGAGAATACAATACAAATGTACTTAATTTGTTTTAGCACAGTTTAAATATTTATTGGAGAAATTTATTGATCCTCCCTCAAGACAAAAACGGTGAAGTAAATATTTGATTTATGTTATTTGTACTATATATTTCTGGGTTTTGTCATGATTCTCTAGTTTCTCCTTTGGAGGGGAAAGAAGCTTCCAGTAGAAACTAGAAAAAAGTCTAGATATAAAGGGAATATAGTTGATCTCTGAGCATTTAACTAGTAAAATCAACACAACGCGATGAGGATGGAAGTTTTCTAAGCCATGTAAATTACTATCCGAACAAATCTCTTTAAAGAAACAAAATATCAGCAGAAGGAACTAACCAGTTTAGCAATCAAGGTTTATAGTACCTACTCTATTCTAACTTTGCTTTAATTTTTTGTTTACCAAAGATTCCTCTTAATACTATTTTGACTTTTATGTGCCTAGATATAATGAAATTGTGTGTGTGTGTTTGGAAATGGTTTGGAGGAATCCCTAGCCATGGGCATTTTCGCTCCAAGACCAAGACCTGAGCTGTTATATATTCAATAAGAAAATAACCACTTTGTCACATGACCTATTGCTGAAAGCACTCTTTTAATCTCAGCACCAATGTAAATAATCTTCCAACTTTGAATATTCTTTGGCTTTTATTCTAAATGCTTGCAGCTATCTCACTATATATGTTTGCTTTTCTCTTCGAGCATGAAAATCAGGACCTTAATAACTGCAGAAATGATACTCATTTCACCTTTCTGGAATCCAATACACAGGCTTGATTTTTACGGTTTGACTCAGATTCAGCTATTAACCATTTTTTCAAACGTGAACAATATGACTCAGCTCTCAAATGAGAGGTTTAGGTGACTGCATTAAATGTAACAAGTTGCCACTTCATAAAACAATTTTATCTTGACAACATTATGCAAGCAAAGGTTACAAGAGAATCATAAAGATTATCAGATTCGGCTTTTGCCTGCAGCTTTCACCATATAAAATGTCTTGCATCAAAGGTTGTAAAGTGATTGCTTGTCTACCTCCAGAACCCTGTTCTTCACTATCTCTGGAAGCTCTTTCTCCCAGTGAGTATAAGTCTTCAGAATGAACTTCTCATTCTTTCTTCAATGTGGTGTTTATTACAGTTTCAACTACTCTCAGATGCCCCACTCCTTTAATAAATGTGTTTGTTTTGGTCTTAAAAAATAATAGTCTGAAATGAATGTAATATTCCAATGACATTCTGATTTCTAGCACAGAGTATGCTGATTTCTATCTTCTATTCTGAAATCTTTTAACAGCATTTGTTATTTTGAAGGTTTAGTGAGGGAATGCACATCTTACTGTTGACAGATAGGGATTTTCTATGTTTTATTATCTTACTTTTCTAATGCTTTATTATCTTACTTGAAATAGTGGTATCATGTCCCACTCATTCTCTATCCATGCACCAGTGATTTTCAATGAGAAGTCTTGTCTTTTTTCATTAACTATAAAATCATAGTTGTGTGTTACATTAAAATTTCAGGGTACTTTTCTGAAAATCACCCATATTGTCTCTTTATTAATTAACTTGCTGCTATGATCTCAAAAAGCTGTGAGTAATCTCAGATGAGGTGTGATCTTGGATATTTAGAAGTGTGTGTGTGTGTGTGTGTGTGTGTGTGTGAGAGAGAGAGAGAGAGAGAGAGAGAGAGAGACTGACAGAGAAAGAGATGGGAAGTGTGGAAGTGGGGCTCTGAAACAGAATCCTGTAATTCCTTAGAAACAACTTAGTGATTAAAGTCTATTCCTAGCTCTGCTTATGGATGTAGATGCTTTGGGGAGCTCTGACACCGTAGAAACTGTACAATGTTGTTGTCATCTGACTGAAATCCCCATTCTTCCTACAGGAAAATTTAGACTTCTTTAGAGGGGTCTGCATGTTTGGCAGGGGGTGGGGGGGGGTGTGTTATGTGGCACCTTAAGATAATTATGGATCATTATGGCTGTATAAATAATCATAATAAACATTTTCCTGGATTATGGTCTTGTGAATCACCTATTGTTTCATGGTGCCCACAAGCTGACTGGTAAAGATGGGTTTAAACAAGATGAAGAAAGGCCATATTTCCAAGTCATTAAGAATGTATGTTACCAGGAAGTGTGGGGTTCCTCAATTCTTGCCTTCTTGGAGCAAATAATTCAGCCAAGAGACCAATTAGTAAATCTAGCAAATGCTTTATTAAGGAAATAAAAGTAAATTTCAAGAGAGGAGTGGGATGATTCTGCTGGGAGCAGTCACAAGAGTTCTGCACTGTGTTTTTTGTTATGTTGGACTGTTTCTTTAAGGTCTCAGTTTTGTCTTAAGTCTCTGCTTTTGTCCCCACCTAGTTCCCACCTAGGTTTGTGAAGGAGGAAGAGGAGGGGCAGGAGGAATTGGAGAAAGGAGGGGCAGGAGGAATTGGAGAAGAGGAATAAGAGGAGGTGGAGGAGGAGAAGGAGGAGGAGGAGGGAGGGGGAAGAAGAAAAGAGAGAAAGGCATAAAACAGAATTTATCAGAAAAGAACATTGTCAGCAATGACCCTGGTTTTTGTAATATGCTCTATATGTTTCAGGAACAGTAAAGAGGTCAGAGAGGCTCCAGTGCATTGAGGAGTGTAGGAGAAAGATGAGAACAACAAAATAGACAGGACCCAATCACATGGACTTTGTATTTTACAGTATAGAAATTAGATTTTAATCTACAAATGATAACAAGCCTCCAGAAAGTTTGGAGGAGAGGTACTCTAATACATAAATTTTAAAAGAATAATTCTGAATGATTTGTGTACAATAGACTGAGAGGGCATATAAGAAAATATGTCACTTTGTTCTCACATTTTCAAGGTTTACAAGATACACAAAACTTCAATATACATTGTTTGAAAATGTGTCTTCCTCTGGAATCATGTAAATTCCACTATTCTCAGTCCATTTTACAATGGGCATCCAATTTGAGTAGTCACTATTCACTGTAATAGTAGAAGTAATTAAGAAAAGATAGGTTAGTCAGGCTTGTACAAACTTGAACAGTTTAATTGCTGCCATGATGATTGTTTCACTATGGATCGAACTTATAAATATATTTTGCATAGTTTCTGCTACGAACTAAATTGCCTCCTTCAGATTTATATGTTGAAACCCTAACTCTCAATGTCATGGTATTTGGAGATAGGGCCTTTGGGAGACAATTAGGTTTGGATGAGGTCATAAAATGGGGCCATAATCCCAGATGGGTGGTGCCCTTACTTAAAGAGGAAGAGACACCGGTATGTGCCAGATTGCAAGGGAGAATGAATTTATTAAGTTACATGGATGAAATTCATTAAGCAATGTGGAGCCACTGAAGTTTATTGGTTAATGCCTTAATATTTAGCATATATATATTTTCCTACAAATGTTCTATTTAAAATACTTTATTTTTATATTTAATTAAATATTATTTTATTTAAAAAAACTTGAAGACCGTATCAATTTCTAGGAAATCAATATAGTCTATTTCATAAATAGGCTATAAAACTGTGAGCTAAAAGTACACAGGGAGTGACAGAACACAGCAAAGTTTTAGAGGGCATATATATTCTGTGCCATGAACAAAATGAACAGTAATGATGCATAAGAGGATTTTTGTCCGTTTTCACTCAATGCAGAAAAATGATCATATTACCGACATAAAAGACAGAAACAGATTTTGACTAAAACACTATCATTATTCATGAGAACCCAAGTCTGAAGGCCTGTGTTAATACAAGGATCACTAAACAGGAATTATTTTAGATTCTAAGTCTTGCTTTGAAATAACCCCCAGAATAATTAATTTTTCTCTACCTTTTCAATATAATATTATCAACATTTTAGTCTGATCTCTATTCACTGAGTAACTATGTGGCTCCTAACATGTCTAGTCAATATGGTAGGAATTTGATTGATGACTTCAACATTCCTTATAAAAATGGGAAAAATTAAAAACAAAAATATAATTGACTCTCAAAGTGTATGTAAAATTACCTGTTCTGAAAAATTTGTCAACAAAAGTTTCTGTTCTTTCATTTAGCTGAAAGACCAAAAAGATAGCATTGCCTTAAGCAAGGCAGGCTTGACATGGACAGATAAATTTGGAGAGCATGTGTGCAGAACAAAACTACTTCTGTGGAGCACAAGGTTCCAGGCTGATTTTGAGCTTGCAGGCAGGGAATGTCATAAGTAGTGACAGATACTTTAGATCATGAAAATGGCACCAAGCAATAAAGTTCTCATGTGCCTCTCAATAGAATGGACACTTTGGCCCTACATTGCCCCATTTTGTTTTATCTGATCTGTAAAGTAATATTGGTGAATACTGTTACCACTGAAATAGAAGGTTGAAACCAAAATCAGAGATAACGTGTAGTTCAGAATGAGATAAATGGCATGAAGATGATATTAACACTGCTTTCAAGAAGTCAGAGTAGGTTTGAACATATGGTAACAGTAGGATAATGAATGAGATAATGAATGAAACATGACAAAATTGGAGAGAGAGAGAGACTAATTGTGGCTACATATGGGGCTAAAGCCAAAAAATGTAAACAAAGTGAAAGCAAATGAATACCAAAAGTTTGGATGAGTTGGGAGAGTGTATTTCTTATAGCCAGTCCTTTTATATACTGACCTTTTTTTTGTATATCCATGTTCCATTTTCAAAAACCCACCACAGTCTATCCAGAAATAAAAGTTATTTGAGCCCAGCATCTAAATTTGTATCAAGATCTTAGAATAATACATTATCTTAAAATTCATAAATTATATCCTTCTGCTATTAATTCTTTTGCATTTAATTGACAGATGTAACAATGAAAATTTGAATACCAAGTTCTGAAAAAAATCCAAATAATTAAATACACATCACATTTTTTTAATTCATGTCTTTTCTATTGACAATAATGTAATGTCTTAATATTTGGCATAAATATATATATTTTCCTACAAATATTTTAAGTAATTTATTATATTTAATTAAATATTATTTTATTAAAAAACATGAAGATCATATCACTTTCTAGGAAACCAACATAGCCTATTTCATAAAGGACTACAAAACCATGAAATGAAAGTGCATTTTCTGTGCTTCAGGCCACCGAAAAGCTCTATTAATATGGCAAGCTATGTGACTATAAAACCTTTTTTCAAGACAGGGTCTCAAAGATATTCAAAGCCATATTTAGAATATGATTCAGTTAGACAAAAGGCCTTCTAAGAAGGTTAAAGGTGTACTTACACCTAATCAAGAAACGTCCAATATTTGCAAACTTTTATTTCAGAATTGCTATGGATCAGTAACTTGATGCTTCCAATTTTCTCCCATTTTTAAATGATAATGTACATAGTGATTATTTTATGCATGTCCTATAATTGTGCGTTATTTGTATTAGAAAAGATTACTCTTGTTAGTTTCACAGGTGAGAGGACTTGTACTCTCGCAGTCATACTTAAGGAGCTATCCCTAGGGAGCCTCATCTACATATTGTTTTCAGTCTCACTCAATAACAAGTTTCTGGGCCATGGAAGGGAGTGAGTTTATGTTGTATGTGGTAGGAACATGAATCATTGTGAACCAGAGAGCAGTCTGTGGAACACAGATACCAGGATAGTCCCAAATGATCCCTGCTTGCCTCTGGTATTCAAATCCTTGTGCGGTCTTCCCCCACACTGTACTAAAGTTGTTCCTGTGTAACTAGTAACATATGGCAGAAGTGATGGTCTATCACTTCTGATTTTGGTAGGTTATAAAAGATATTATGGCTTGTCTCTTGATTTATTTTGCGCTCTCTCTCTCTCTCTCTGAAAAAAGGAAGCTACTATTTGGTAAAGCCCTATAAAGATGCCCACATGAAAGATTGCTGAAGCATACAGTCAATAGCCAATAAGGAACTAAGGCCTGCCAAGCTTCACATACATGAGCTTAGAATAACATTCTCCGGCCCAGGCAAAGCCTTATGATGATTTAAGCCTTACTCTACAAACTGACTGTAATCTTATCAAAGATACGGAGTCAAAACTGCCCAACTGATCATCTACTGGGTTCTGGAAACTGTGTTAGACAATAAGTGTTGTTTTAAAGTGTTACTCTTTAGAGTAATTTGTTATGCAGCATTTGAAAATGAATGCCTATATCTAAAATTAAAATTTACCTTCTTATGGAAGATGACATGACTCTTCCATTGCAATTATAATATTGCAGTATGATAATTTAGTTATAGATCACTATAATGTGAGGGCAACTATGTTTCCTTTAAGTCTGTTTCTCCAGGGGCCGTCCTAGTATCACACCTATCACATAACAAATACTAAATATTTACAGAAAGGAGGAAGGGATATAAGGAATAAAGTAATTTTTTTCTCTAACATTTTTGTCAAATTTTCAGACACAAACTAGACTAAAAAAAATACTGATTAAGATTTCACCATTCCAAATCAAATAATTTATTTTTTTCTGTGTCCCATATCTTTGAGAAAAGCAAAAATAATGAGGTCATGAATAAGTAGTTAAGTAGGTCTGTGTTTAAAAATTAAAGGCCAGATTGCCTACATAGTTGTGTGTTAGGTAAAGAAAACAGTGTTCTCTAGCTCAAATTGCCACCTCTTTTTTTAAAAAAAATAGTGTCTTTATTAAAGTATTGTGAAAGAGAAAGTATTTCCACTGTAATTACTAAACATTTTCACTGGACATAAAGTGGTCTTTACCTCTAATGTGATTTTTTTCCTATTTGAAAAATAATCAAAAAGACATCGTCCAAGAAATAAATGATGGTGGGTAGTTGAATAAATAACACTCCCAACATGTAGAACAATTATATATTCTCCAACAAAATTGAAGCTGAGATAGATACAAACACCAAAGGAGCAGACTTAACAGGCAAAATAGAAATGCTCTAATATAATTCTTGACAGAGGAGTTCAGCTCTGCAAACTGGCAATCCCGTCAATCCTCTTTTCAATTAAAAGTATGCAGGGAGGGAACAACACACACCCTTTGGGGCCTGTGGACTGTGGGGAGAGAGAGCATCAGGACAAATAGCTAATGAATGCAGGGCTTAAAACCCAGATGACATGTTGATAGGTGCAGCAAGCCACCATCGCACACATACACCTATTTAAGAAACCTGCACGTTCTGCACATGTATCCCAGAACTTAAAGTAAAATGATTTTTTTTTTAAACTCTGCCCGCTTTTTCCCTAAACCTAGGAGGAAGCCCTCAGGCAATTGTGAGGGAATAATTATAGGGCTTAATATTATCAGCTAATCAGGTAACTTTTATATGGTCTCAGTAATACAGGATGTCCCAGTCAAACCAGATCATTGATATTCTTCCAACAAGTTCCATGCTTTCCTACTTCTTTGTATTATTCCTTCCACTTGGAATAGTTTCCCTTGCCTATAACTCACACATTTCTGACTTCTAAATATTGTTCATTTTTCAATCTTTAAAGGTCACTTTTCACATGAAGAATTATCTAGTAAATATAGAACTGTGTCCTTTTAAATCTCTTGGAAGACACTGGCAGCACAACTTACAAGGATTTTAAGTATTTATTGTGTTTATACATCTATACAAATCACAGAACAGGATTTCATGACCAAACACCTCTAAAAAGGAGCTAAAACTAAACACAGTGTTTGAGGCAAGAGAAGGGACTAAATGCTAAGCAAGTGCGCTTGTACTTCATTCATTAAATATTAGAAATCCTCTAACATTTGTAAAGCTTGGAATAAATTAACATGATTATGTAATTAGTATTAAGAGTTGAAATATTGCTTTACTTTGTACCAAAATATTAGTAAAATTTTAAATATAAGAATTAGTAAAAAATAGTCACACACATGATTTAATGAGATAGAATCTATGTTGTTACAACTTCAGAAGAGACATCTAAAATTACTACTAAATCCAATAACAATGAAACTGGAAAAAAATGGAAACTGCTCATTCATGCTCAAAATATATTTAAATATATGTAAATGTATAATAACCCATTGAAAGGATTTTAAAAACTTTGCAAACAACAGAAATTCATTTAGCAGCAATGTAATTTAACACAGCAAAAAATGACCAAAATAACTGTTGTTATTATTGTTAAAAACTCTAAATCACATGGAAAAACAATCTTTAAAGAATAGCTGTTGTCATTAACTTAGGGAATGTTAGAATCTCTAAGGCAAACTGCAAACCGGAAAAACAAAGAATCAAGGTTCTGTGCCACATGTGTGAAATAGTTTATATCCGATTTTGTAAAATGAATTTAGTGCTTATTTGTATTAGTTAATGTGCCAGGCATTTATGGTACAAAGATAAATATGATATGAGCTTTATCTTAGAGGATACGATAGTTGAGAGAAGGTGATAATGACACAGGAATAAACATTTCCCTAATGTAATAGACATATAATCAGATGGGCATGTGTGTAGGGCTTCAGAACTCCCTTTAACTAGGATTCTCAAAGTAAAGTATCCATAAATTTCAGATAGAGGAGCAGTGGGAGCATGTAAAGTATTATAATTTGTATAATTAATAGGCATTCAAGGCTGAGGGAACAACATGAAAAAAAAAACAGAAATGTTACATGGTAGTATGAGGCACCATAATCAGTTTGGTATTATTGTAGCATCACCTAAAGATAGAACCAAATCTATAAATTGTGAGACACAGTAAAAAATGAAAGTGTTCAAGTGTTCAAAAATGCTTAAGAATTTCAACATGGTTTCTGAACATTTAAGTAAGCGCTGGGCCCTCTGAGCATCAGGGCCTTAGTTCACATGCCAAACGGCCCATATATCATATTGTGTTTAAAAGTTGAGCTCAAGAGTGAAGCCAACTGGGATTCACATCCCAGCTCTGCTCTTTATATTGTAAATTTAAAAACATAGCAGTGCTGTCTACAAAGTGGCAGTGGGAAGCCCCACATTTAATTCCTGTTGTATAAGAAGTCCGAAAGAATCAAATCCTGCAGATCCTTGAAGTATCCCTGCAGAGAGGCTTAAAGTGAAGCTATATCCTAAGAGGGGAGAGTCAGGACTTAGTTGCAGACAAAGGAACAAAGGAGGGTTCATCACACAAAAGAGCCAGAAGGTACAGGGAACCAGAAAGTACAGTCAAAAGATCTGGGAGGAATATCATCTAAGAAAAAACAAGGAAGACAGAGAGAAAGAGAGAGAGAATATATATGAAGAAAGAAATGTGCAATAGATCAATGGAAATTAGTAGTAACATCAAATTCTGGAATACGGTTCTCTACTTTTACATTTACTTTGATGATATGTTGATGTCTATTTGAAACATTCTGTAAGGATCATGTTACATCTCTATATTTGCTGTTTCACTTCAGGTTTAAGTTCTGGGACAAACTCAAAATCAGTCTTATATAAGATTATCTAATTTATTAAATTAAATTTACATAACATGGCTGATTTTGCTACCATAATTAAACCCAATTACTAAGAATATAATTAAAATTTAATAAGCATAGTGATTTATAAAAATAATACCACAAATAAAAGCAAAAACTACTTTCTGTAAATTAATCTATTTCCTAATCAGAAAGAACACCAACAGAAACAAATCAACTAAATTTTGTCCTTTTGGTTATTTAATGTAGACATACAGCTTTGCCTTTTAAAACATTACATTGCCCTTTGAATCCATACATAGAGACAAAGGAGGAGAAAAAAGAAATGAAGTGTTTAAGTGGAGGAAGGGAAGGAGTAAACATGATATATGATGGGAAAACATCATTTTAAAGTACAGATACAGTAAGGACTGATCAGCGCGTGCTGATCATTCTCTCTTATAACAAATTTGGTCATAATAGGAAAGCAAAATATTACTCTATATCATCTTCGAAAGCATGCTAAATTTTTCTTTACTTTTATTTTGTCTCTGCTATATGAAATAGATAGGATTTTTTTGTTTTGTTTTGTTTTGTTTTGTTTTGACAGAGTCTTGCTCTGTGGCCCAGGCTGGAGTGCAATGGTGTGATCTCTGCTCACTGCAACCTCCTCCTCCCGAGTTCAAGCAATTCTCCTGCCTCAGCTTCCTGAGTAGCTGGGATTACAGGTGTGCACCATCCAATCCGGCTATTTTTTGTATTTTTAGTAGAGATAGGGTTTCACCATGTTGGTCAGGCTGCTCTCAAACTCTTGACCTTAGGTGATCCACCCGCCTCAGCGTCCCAAAGTGCTGGGATTACACGTGTGAGTCACCACGCCCAGCTGGATGATTTCTTTTAAAGCCCACTGACCAAGGGTAACCAGAAATATGTCCGTAAGTGCAAAAGGAAGCGGGGAAGGAAGCGGGAGAGGAATGGAGGGGGGACAGAGAGAGAGAGAGAGAGAGAGAGAGAGAGAGAGAGAATTAGTTTGCTGCAGCAAGGGAGAACAACATATTTTAGAGCAACTGTCTGTATTCCAATAGAAGAAGCTGGGCTCTAATGGTGTAAATTTAGTCTTAGTAATTCTTAAGAAAGGGGAAACCAGCTCTGAACTGAACACTGTGAAGAAGCAGGAGCAGTTTAGTCATTGTTACTCAGGAGAAGGAATAATGACATGCTGGGAATATCCTTGGTGAAGAAAACGGTCACTTAGAAGAAGGATGTATTTGTCGTTTTGGCTGTATCCTCTTAGAGACTTAGTTTTCTTATGGCCCTGGCCCTGTCCAAAAATAACCCCCCGAAAAAAGGAAAAAAAAAAAAATTCTTTTCTTTTCTTTTTTTCTCTTCTTTTTTTTTTTTTCTTTTCTTTTTTTTTTTTTTTTGAGACGGAGTCTCGCTCTGTCGCCCAGGCTGGAGTGCAGTGGCCGGATCTCAGCTCATGCAAGCTCCGCCTGCCGGGTTCACGCCATTCTCCTGCCTCAGCCTCCCGAGTAACTGGGACTACAGGCGCCCGCCACCTCACCTGGCTAGTTTTTCGTATTTTTTAAGTAGAGACGGGGTTTCACCGTGTTAGCCAGGATAGTCTGAATCTCCTGACCTCGTGATCCGCCTGTCTCGGCCTCCCAAAGTAAAACATTTCTTTTGTTTATATCCTATTAGAAATGTCATAGTCTGACAGTCTGACAACCCGAAGAGCTGATTTTCACTTAATTGTATCATCAGAAAAAAAAAAAAAAAAACAATTTGAGGCACAAAAAGAATACAGAATTTAAAGTAGTCATTTAAATATTCACTTAATTCATTATAAGTTTATTTACTACTGGAATCTGGTTTCTTGATTCTCAAGAAAGTAATATAATACTAACATGAAACTAATATTAACATGAAAATAATTATAAACATTTTGTTGGTTTTTTGTGTTGGTATACTTTCTGATTAGTACACAGGTTAATTTACAGGAAGTAGCCTTTCATTTTATTTGTGGGAGAATTTTTATAAATCACCATTCTTATTAAATTTTGATTAAGTATATTCTTAGTAATTGAGTTTGTGTATATATGAAGTAAAGCAAGTTTGTTCTGCAGCAAAAGCACCGATTTTCAGTTTTTCCCTCCTTAAAGATACCTACAGAAATTATTATATTAAGTAATTATCCAGAGTGTAAGCGATCTCTTCTGCTCCATTGCATGGCAAAGCTACTCAGCTAAGTGTTTCAGCCTCTGGCCTCCTACATTAACACAGTTCAAGGAAATGGCCCGAGGTGTAAATAGAAGCCCCAGCTCATTGGAAGGGTGCTCAACCTGAAACTCAAAGGACTTCTTGGTAATGTACTTATTTCTCATTGTTAACAAAGAAGATTCTTCTCATTTGTAAAGTCATTTGTAAAGGCAGAGAAAATCGTATATTCGCACAAATCTTCAGCCTGAAATGAGGGTCAGAATGGTACTTTAACCACAGTCACTCATAGCAATTTAGAGATGAGGTATCACCTTACATGAATTTGCAGGATATAGAAGGTTAAATGAACTCTGTTTGGGGACTTTTTTTTTTCTTTTTTTTTTTTTTAAACTAAAGTAAACCACTCCGTTCCTCATTTGGGTCCTATCTGCCTGATTTGCCCATCTTTGCTACCCAGAAGGCAACCAGTTTTACTCTGGTTTTCTTTTTTGTTTTGTTTTGTTTTGTGCTTTTTTGTTTGTTTTGTTTTGTTTTGTGTTTATTTTTTTGCACATTAATCCACAGTGCCTTTATGCAAATACAAGAAAATGTGATTATATATTCTTATTTGCTCCCCACACAAGCTAGCATATGATATGTACTCTTCTGAGCCCTCCCTTTTTAATTTAACTTTATTTTATTTTTAAATTTTTTTTGTTGTTGTTTCAATAGGTTTCTGAAGAACAGGTGGTGTTTGGTTACGTGAATAAATTCTTTAGTGTTGATTATGAGATTTTGGTGTGCCCATCACCCAAGCAGTGTACACTGTGTCCAATGTATAGTCTTTTATCCCTCACCACTCCCACCCTTTCCCCTGAGTCCCCAAAGTCTATTGTATTATTCTATGCCTTTGTGTCCTCATAACTTAACTACCCTTTCTGAGTGAGAAATATGATGTTTGGCTTTCCATTCCTGAGTTACTTCGTTTCCATCCAGATTGCTGTGGATGTCATTACTTTGTTCCTTTTTTATGGCTGAGTAGTATTCCGTGGTATGTAAATGCACCACATTTTCTTTATCCATTTATTGATTGATGGGAGTTTGGGCTGGTTCCATATTTTTGCAGTTGCAAATTATGCCTTTATAAACATGAATGTGCAAGTATATTTTTGTATAATGATTCTTTTTCTTTGGCTAGATACCCAGTAGAGGGATTGCTGGATCAAAAGGTAGGTCTACTTTTGGTTCTTTAAGGAATCTCCACATTCTTTTCCACAGTGGTGGTACTAATTTACATTCCCACTAGCAGTGTAAAAGTGTTTCCTTTTCACCACATCCATGAAACATCTATTATTTGTTTTATTTTTGATTATGAACATTCTTCCAGGAGTAAGGTGGTATCACATTGTGGTTTTGGTTGCTTTTTTCTGATAATTAGTGATGTTGAGCATATTTTATATGTTTGATGGCCACTTGTGTATCTTAAAAATTGTCTATTCCTGTCCTTATCCCACTTTTTGATGGGACTGTTTTATTCTTGGCTGACTTGAGTTCCTTGTAGACTCTGGATATTAGTCCTTTATTGGATGTTTAGATTGCAAAGATTTTCTCCCACTCTGTGGGTTGTCTTTTTACTCTGCTGACTGTTTCTTTTGCGGTACAGAGGCATTTTAGTTTAATTAGGTCCTATATATTTAACTTTGTTTTTGTTGCATTTGCTTTTGGATTCTTGGTCATGAAGTCTTGCCTAAGCCAGTGTCTAGAAGGGTTTTTCTGATGCAATCTTCTAAAACTTTTATGGTTTCAGGCCTTAGATTTAAGTCCATGATCTTTCTTGAGTTGATTTTTGTATGAGGTGAGAGATAAGGATACAGTGTCGTATTTCTACATGTGATTTGCCAATTATTCCAGCACCATTTGTTGAATAGGGCGTCCTTTCCCCACTTTATGTTTTTGTTTGCTTTATCAAAGATCAATTTGCTGTAGGTATTTAGCTCTATTTCTGGCTTATTTAATCTGCTCCATTAGTCTATGTGCATATTTTTATACCAGTACCACGCTGTTTTGGTGACTATGGATTTATAGTATCGCTTGAAGTCGGGTAAGGTAATACTTCCAGATTTGTTCTTTTTTCTTAGTCTTACTTTGGCTATGCCAGATCTTTTTTGGTTTCATATGAATTTTAGGATTATTTTTTTAGTTCTATGAAGAATATAGGTGGCATTTTGATGCAAATTGCGTTGAATTTGTAGCTCACTTTTGGAATATGGTCATTTACACTATTTTCATTCTACCCATCCATGAGCATGGATGTGTTTCCACTTGTTTTTGTCATCTGTGATTGTTTCATAGTTTTCCTTGTAGAGGTCTTTCACCTCCTTGGTTAGGTATATTCCTAAGTATTTTATTGTTGTTTTGCAGTTGTTATAAAAGGGGTAGAGTTCTTAATTTGATTCTCAGCTTGGTCACTGTTGATGTATAGCAGAGCTATTGATTTGTGTACATTAACTTTGTATCCTGAAACTTTGCTGAATTTGCGTGCCAGTTCTAGGAGCTTTTTGGATGCATCTTTAGGGTTTTCTAGATATATGATCATATCATCAGCAAACAGTGACAATTTGACTTCTTTATTTATTTGGATGCTCTTTATTTCTTTCTCTTGTCTAATTGCTCTGGCTAGGTCTTTCAATACTATGTCGAATTAAAGTAGTGAAAGTGGGCATTCTTATCTTGTTCCAGTTCTCAGGAGGAATGCTTTCAACATTTCCCCATTCTCTATAATGTTGGCTGTGTGTTTGTCATAGTTGGCTTTTATTACATTAAAGTATGTCCCTTCTATGCCAGTTTTGCTGAGGGTTTTCTTCATAAAAGGATGCTGAACTTTGTCAAATGCCTTTTCTTCTGTCTAATGACATGATCATGTAATTTTTATTTTAAATTCTGTTTATGTGGTATGTCACATTTATTGACTTGCATATGTTCAACCATACCTGCATCCCTGTTATGAAACCCACTTGATCATGGTGGATTAGCTTCTTGATGTGCTGTTAAATTCGGATAGATAATATTTTGCTGAGGAGGGGTTTTGCATCTATGTTCATCAGTGATATTGGTTTGTAGTTTTCTTTTTGGGTTATGTCCTTTCCTGGTTTTGGTATTAGGGTGATACTGGCTTCATAGAATGATTTAGGGAGGGTTACCTCTTTTCTATCTTGTGCAATAGTGTCAATAGGATTGGTACCAATTCTTCTTTGAATGTCTAATAAAATTCAGCTGTGAATCCATCTGGTCCTGGAATTTTTTTTTGTTGGCAGTGTTTTTGTTGCCATTTCACTCTTGCTGGTTATAATTGGTCTGGTCAGAGTTTCTATTTCCTCCTGATTTAATCTAGGAGGGTTGTATATTTCCAGTAATTTATCCATCTCTTCTAGGTTTTCTAGTTTATGCATGTAAGGGTATTCCTAGTAACCTTGAATGATCTATTGTATTTCTGTGGTATCTGTTGTAATATCTTCCATTTCATTTCTTTTTTTTTTTTTTTTTTTTTTGAGACTCACTCTGTCGCCCAGGCTGGAGTGTAGTGGCATGATCTTGGCTCACTGCAAGCTCTGCCTCCCGGGTTCACACCATTCTCCTGTCTCAGTCTCTCGAGTAGCTAGGACTACAGGCACCCACCATCATGCCCGGCTAATTTTTTTTGGTATTTTTAGTAGAGAGGCAGTTTCACCCTGTTAGCCAGGATGGTCTCAGTCTCCTGACCTCATGATCCACCCACCTCAGACTCCCAAAGTGCTGAGATTACAGGCGTGAGCCACCGCATCCAGCCCCATTTCATTTCTAATTGAGCTTATTTTGATCTTCTCACTTTTCTTGGTTAATCTTACGAATAGTCTATCAATTTTATGTATCTTTTTAAAGAACCAGCTTTTTGTTTCACATATCTTTTGTGTTGTTTTTGTTTGTTTCAATTTCATCTAGTTCTGCTCTGATCTTTGTTATTTCATTTCTTCTGCTGGGTTTGGGTTTGGTTTGTTCTTGTTTCTCTAGTTCCTTGAGGTGTAAGCTTATATTGTCTATTTGTGCTCTTTCAGATTTTTTGATGTAATTATTTTGAACCACCTTTGCTGTATCTTAGAGGTTTTATAGGTTATGTTACTATTATTGTTCAATTCAAAGAATTTTTAAATTTCATCTTGATTTCATTGTTGACTCGATCATTCAGGAGCAGGTTATTTAATTTTCATATATTTGCATGATTTTAAGGGTCCCTTTTGGAGTTGATTTCCAATTTTATTCTACTGTTGTCTGAGAGAGTACTTGACATAATTTTCATTTTCTTAAATTCAATGTAATGTTAAATAGTGTATAATCTCAAATCCTTCTTGATTCTGTTATATGATACATTAATTAGCACATAGTCTCAAACTTGTTTTGTGTACAAGTTTCATATCTTGCCCTAGTGCATTTATACGTTCTTAACCCTGTTGCCTTCTTGGTATGCTTATCTCATGTTGTTTCTTGATATTCACACTGTTTTCTAACTATAATATTTTTCACTATTTTTTTCTCAAGGATTGTTCAATTTTCTCAATCCTGTTGCCAGAGATAGTTGCAAACACTATCTTTAGTTTTTTATTACATACAACAAGGAAAAAGTTGATTGTAATAACAAAATATCAGTTCTACTGTGTTTCTTGAGTTATTAATTTTCCAATCCTCTCTCCTAAATATCATAATGTATTGAATATAGTCATTGTCAGTGTGAAAGTTAAAAATATTAGCTACAATAATTATTAGTGCTAATGAACAGATATCTGAGTAATGGACTAAAATGGATTGTGGTTGTTTTGAAAGGTAGAAACTCTCACTAAATGTTCCTGGGAGCTTAACCTTTAGTATCAGGAATGTAAATAAATTTACCATCTACGGAGGTATTTTATAATGCCAAGTTAGTGCCAAAATGTCTTGCTTAATTTTCAAACCTCCTCCTTCACCTTCTTGCCCAAAAGCTTTTAGTTCATATAATCTCTCCTACTGAAATATCCATACCCCATTTTGACCACCTAAAGTCATTTTATCCATCCAAATTAAAAATAAATGTCAAGCCTTTCATGAATCTTCCAAAAGTCTATACGTAGTTACTCGGTGTCAAATGTCATCTTTGAATGTTCCTCTGTGTTACCCCCTCTATGTCCAATCCATCAGCAAGTTCTGTAATTTTTTTTTAATTTCTTAATCTATCTCAAATCTATACACCTCTTTTCATTTCCATTACCAGAAAGGTCCAAATTGTGATCATCTTTCTCTTCTTCTGCATTAATCGGATCCACTATTATCTGACACACACTCTTAGTTCACTTTCCACATAGCAACGTTCCAGACTTTAAAAAAAGAAAAAGAAATTAAATTATATATTTCTCTTGTTTATTGTCCTTTCACTTTACGTAGATTAGTATCTCAACTTAGAATAGCCACTACAGTGTTAGAAGAATAGCTCAGTATGCCATCTCTCAGTATGCCTTCATCTATATATTTCTTTCTATTGCTACAGTTAAACTATGCTCCAGTCTTTTTCTATTCTGAAATGAGAATGATTTTCTTCATAAGGATATTTGAACTTCTCTTTGCCTAGAGTGTTCTCCCCCTAAGTGTGCACATCATTAAGTCTTTGCTTCAATTCGCCTCCAGAGAGGCCTTCTCTTAGTACCTTTTTAAAGCATGCTGCTCACTCTATGCTATTTCTCATAGTCACTTTATTTCAGATCACTTTGTTCTATCATCTCTATGATTTGTCCTTACCTGAATTTTTTAAATAATATGTTTATGTACAACATTACGTAGCTCCATGTGAGTATTTTGGTTTATTGCTGTATTTCTGAATTCTAAGTTTCCTAGAACATAGAATAAAACAGAAAAACTGTTTTTGAATAATAATTCCAAACCAGACATTATTTTGTTTTACTATGATTTCTTGTAGTATTTTATTTTCTTCTAGGTTTTAGAGCAGATTGAATTGGCTTTAAATATAATATTTTGTATATAGAATCAATCAGCTTAACCAAAATATAAGTATTTTGAGGACACATTGAATGTCTTCTAAATCTTTATCTTCCCTGTGGAAAACAGAAGATAGAGTGAAAAGAAAAGCATTAATTAAAACTTAACATGGGTTCACAATGTGCCGTCAATAATTAATAATTGCAGTCTGAAAAATTTTTACTGAAATTAAATTTGTGCATTTGTAAAGTAGCTTTAATAATAGCCCTTAGAATTGTTAAAATTAAATTACTACTATATGAAATATCTGAGAAATTGACATCCAAATTTTATATACATATATTTATATATATATCATTAATTCATTTTTTATAATGTCTAATATATTTTCTAGGACATAGACATAAATAAAAATTTACTTATCAATAATAAGAAAAAACATTTTTGAGCATCTACCATGTCCTAGGAATTATACTAGGCATTTCTATTGAATTACCTTCCATTTTCCTAACAGCTCTAAAATATAAATATTATCCTCATTTTATAAATAAATTGAAAATGTAAAATATTAAACAATTTCTCCAAATGACTTAGCTCTCGTAAAGAAGATCAAATATATGAACACACATTTATTTTGTCTTTGAACTAGGGAATTCCTTCATTCATTTATCTAGAATTGTGAGCATATTTTTAGATTGGGATCAGTATTAAGAAAACTAAAATATAAATTCTAAAGAAAAAAGTTAAAAATTTTTAATCATTTAAAGTAGAATTTTTTAAACATTTTTTAAAGTTAAAAAATTTTAGTCATTAAAATTTTAATTAGAATTGTCTTTCTTGTGTGTCTTTAGGTTAGGTATACATAGAATTGGCATAGTATATTAAATATAGATTTAAAATTGTAGCTTGAACAGATTTATTTATCTTGGGTTATGCTATTTTTGTTACATAAACATTTTAATTACGAATTATAGAAAATGATGGTAAAGTTAATTCACCAGTTTTCAGCATAACTCATCATTTCAGATGTTTGGAGATAACATGATATTACTTTATTAATTAAATAATGTCTTCCATGCTTGTGTTCTTTAAATAAGAGGGATTTAAACCTTACATTAGGCCAAGCACGGTGGCTCACACCTGTTATCAGGATCCTCAGGTGGGAGGATTCTGAGGTCAGAAGTTCGAGACCAGCCTAACCAACATAGTGAAACCCTATCTCTACTAAAAATACAAAAATTAGTTGGGTGTGGTGGCACCTGCCTGTAATCCTGGCTACTCAGCAGGCTGAGGCAGGAGAATCCATTGAACCTGGGAGGCAGAGGTTGCAATGAGCTGAGATCACGCCACTGCACTCCAGTCTGGGCGACAGAGTGCGACTCTGTCTCAAAACAAAACAAAACAAAACAAACAAAAAAACTTTACATTATAGTAGAAGTTCTTAGAATAGGACAATTTCTTTTTGGACAATTACTCTCATTGTGTAACTTTTAAGAAAAAGGAAAAAATATTGAATTTACTTCAAAATGAAATAGCTTTCAATATCTCAATAATACAACTATGTAAATCTCAGTCTTTTTCTATGAAATGCAAATTAATCTCAGGGTGATGCCATGGAATTGATGTATAATCTACCAAATTGATGCTCTGAGGGATGTACTATTCGCAAAATAAATTTCCACTTTGCTGCATTTTGATCCATTTGCTGGGCCATAAATGCAATGAGCACTATGTTCAGGGACTGATTTTGCTTATTTAACAAGGATATTCCTCTCTGCAGTCAATACCCTGTACTTTTCTGCTTATTGAGATGACCTCAGCAGCTGGGAACACTTGCATAATTCAGTGTATAACAAGATGGAAAAAGTCATAAATAATTACTGTGGACTCCTTTTGTGTGACTTTTCAGCAGCAAAATTTCTCTAGTTTTGACTTTCTGGATATTACTTGATTGTCAATACATTTCTTCACAGAGAAACCTTTCCTTTTTATTTTTAAATAAGAAGTTTTCGTTAATCGAGTTTGCTGCAAAGGGAAAAAATGAGACAGAAAGCTCTTGAGCTTGGCAGTCATTCCACATTTAATCAGTGTTTAGAATATCTCTAAACTCACCAGCACTTCCTTTTGGTACCCTATAAGCAGTGAAAGTCAGTGGAACTTAAGTCGGGGGCCATATATTCCATTTTCCAAACCAACTCATTTTTGATCATCAAAGAGAACACTACTAATATGACACTAGAATAGCAGGTGTAGTACAGGATTGTCCTCTGCAATCTGTGTTGTATGTCAATGTGAGCATCAGAAAAGGGCATGAATGTGTTATTAGACATCCCTCTAAATCCCACTTCTGCCCCCCTTATTGGCTGTGTGAATTTACATATACTACTTAGCCTCCTGAGACTCAGTTTCCTTATCTGAAAAATCAAAAAAGTATTTTTTTTTTTCTTTTGAGACGGAGTCCTGCTCTGTCACCCAGGCTGGAGTGCAGTGGCCGGATCTCAGCTCACTGCAAGCTCCGCCTCCCCGGTTTACGCCATTCTCCTGCCTCAGCCTCCCGAGTAGCTCGCCCGGCTAGTTTTTTGTATATTTTAGTAGAGACGGGGTTTCACCGTGTTAGCCAGGATAGTCTCGATCTCCTGACCTCGTGATCCGCCCATCTTGGCCTCCCAAAGTGCTGGGATTACAGGCTTGAGCCACCGCGCCCGGCCCAAAAAAGTATTGTGACTGATTTTATGATTTGTTGTGATTATACACTGAAATGATATCAAGCACAAAGAAAGAGGGGACTCAAAAATGTTAGTTATTTTATTGCTGTATTTCTATTCTCAGTATTTACAATAACATCTGATACATGGATGGTGATCAATCAAGATTGTTGAATGAATAACTGAGTGAACTAACAAAGTATTCAACTAATGAGTGCAATAACAAATGAGTGAACATATTAATTGAATATCAAATGAAATTATAGGCGCCACTACCATAATCCTATGCATGATAGATAGATCAGTAAGCTGATAAACCATGTGTCCTTGTGAAATGTCATTCAGACACAAAAAAATAATGAAATACAGAAAAAATACAAAATTTAATGATATCAAGCAGAAAAAATAATCTAAATTCTATCCTGTATATATTTAAATATCCAGGATGATTGCAATAATTATTTTTATGCATTTGCATTAATCCTATTAAAAAGATTAAGAAATATTTTGCTTTTAATTATGAAATATTCTTGTTCTTTTCTCTATTGTGTCTTAATAGATTCTGAAGTAATTAGAATAGGCTGTCATGCTGCATTACACAAATAACCACTCAAAAGGACCAGTGACTTACATTCCACGTGTGCACAGGCCTTTGTGGTTCCAGATCATTCTATAGGGCAACTGTCCTCAATAAGTAGCTAAGCAGCTGAAAGTGCTTAGAAGTTGTGACTCTATCATCTCACCACTTCATCTCTGCTCTCTATTTGATGAGACATTGATACCTGTTGCCTGTTTTCTTTTTGTGAAATTAGTAACACTGGATATTTTTCAAAATATACTGTAGCAATTCAGGACACTCATTATCCACCCCCTCCTTCTCAAGGCTTGTTTTTGTTACTGTTTACTTATTTATTTGTTTATTGACTTTGCTAGAATATTTTAGTAAATACTATGCCCTGCATATCGTGCAGCTCTTTATGTTGCTGCTCAGAGAATGCAGACTTGGGCATGTGCACGGTCATCCTAGAATGACAGCGGTTGTAGCACGGTCCTTTTTGCATCTTTCTCTCATCTCTTTGCTAAGATGTCTGCCTCTGTTAGTATAACAAGCAGCTGCTAGCCTCCACTCCTTGCCAACTGATTGTACTCAATTGTTTTGGCAGTGCCCTGGGGCATACATAGTTCCACATTCTGATCCTATTAAATGTGGGACGCTTTGCAGGAATAATTTTTGAGATTGATCTTTTAAGTTCTATTTTATTTTATACTTTTTGAATCTTTCTGTTCTTATAGTCTGTCTTTTTTTCCCTGGCAAAATATTTGCCACTACTGTGGAGTTCAGGTCACAGAAAGTGGCTGTCTTTTCTCAGATTGACACTTTTACTTTACAAACTATGTTGTAGAGTTGGAATAGTAACCTCTGGTTTTCTTGGCTCTGGTTTTATTATGGTGTGGAACCTCCACCCCATGAGTGAACTTGGGCAAGAGCAATTGGGGCCCCGGTATTCAAAGTCTACTGGGGTGGAGCCTCCACCCTACCAGTTAGGACACAGTTGAGGAGAGGAGCCTCTCAGTTCTTACTCTTTCTTGCCTGGAATTTAATCACTCAAAGAAGAAGAAGGGAAGGATGAGTAGTGATGGCAGTCTGCCCATCCTGAGAAAATGCCATAGCTATAAACCAGAAGCTTGGAGGAAAGGGAGTTTCATCTTTTCAGTAACTCTTGCCTAGAGCGGAACTTACATTACACTGAGCTTGGGAGGAGGCGGGCATGTTGTTGCTCAAATCCCACAAACTCCATTCTTACCTAGATTTAATTTTTTTCTTGAATAAATGTCTCTTTATTTGGTGTACATGCTTAGAACAATTTCCAAAGATATTAAATTTTTGTTGTGATTTTAATGTTTCGTCAATTATGTTTGTTTTACTGCAATACGTGTTGTTGGAGCTCCTCAAACTGCCATTCTGTACGTAGGACCTCTATGAATGCTTCTTACTCTTTGCTAGACATTCCTTTAACTTGGAAAGCTTTATAAGAATATAGGAATATAAGCTTTATAAGAATACACAAGCCTGCAGATATTCTGATTTAATTTACTGAATGGCATTAAAGGAAACTAAAATTAATGGTCATGGTCACATTTAGTAATAGTATAATTTAGTATCCTGTTATGTAGAGGTAGTGGTAATCATTATATATATGTATATGTACATATATATACACACAAATATATATATATACACATATACATATTGATTACCACTACCTCTACATAACAGAATACTAAATTATACTATTACTATCACTGTATGTATATATATATTTGTCCCACAGATCCTGGAAACACAGAGCACTTCTTTTCCTTTCCCTTTTCAAAGTTAAATAGATACATGTGACCGGGTATTATAAAAGCTAAGAAGTAATATATCATTTTGGGGACTAAATGTGTAAGCACTGGTGCTCAATTTCTACTCTCTTTTTTGTTTTTTTTAATTTTTTCTTGCTCTGGTAAATCTTGAAACCCCATCTTGAGGCTGAGGTGTTACAAGAACAGATCTAGACTGGAATTCTGAATCCCTGACAGAGGTCAGTGGCCATAAAGAGGTATCTGAGCCTATAAAAGAGAAATACAATTTCATTGTGTTAGCGTTCTGGTTTATGTAGAAACATTTAGTTTAACCTGACTGCTAGGATCATTATTATCAGTTCTTTTCAAAGTGATTCATAGGTTGAATGCTACTTGAATAACAATGTCAACAATATTTTGGTAAAACTTGAAAACTTGATGCTAACATTTACAGGCATAAGCAAAAGATATGTTAAATAAGATGAAAAATGTGCTAATAACAATTGTTCTTGTGGAAATTGATTACATGAATTAGAGGTATCTTATCACACCCAGTTAAGTGAGAGTTCAAAGACCAGGCTGAGGAAAGGAGAAGCATGTGGAACATAAACTTCTGCCTAGGGATTATCTGCCAGCCAGCTGCGAAAATGACCTGCTATAACCTTGAGACCAATTTTACCTAGTAGCTGCTGAAACAAAATGCCACAACTCTAAGATTGGTTTCACCTGCTGTCACCACTCATCAATCAGAACTTGCCAGCTACCAAAAACCCGGCTAATACCAATGACTTTTCTCATATAACAATACACAATATTTCTCTTTAAATGAAACCCTCAATCTCTTTGTTCTTTGGACATACCGAAGACCCCCCCACAAGTCTGTGTGTATGCCTTGAATTGCTAATCTGTTTTCCAAAACAAAACTTTCATTTGAAGATTTGTCTTTATAATTTATTTGATTTTGACCATTCATTTGACTACATTAAGGTTAAGAACAATGTTCCTCAAAAGGAACCTTAAAGCAATTGTAAATCTAAGCTATAAACAGAAAGTAAATGTTTTCCAACATCTATGACTTACAAAGGATTCATATCACAATATGAGGTAAAACTTTGTGAGAAAAAGGCACAAAAGCAGATATAAAAATTAGCATTTCATAAAAATAAAAATAAAAATTAGATACTCAACCTCACTAGAAATCCAGAAAATGCGAATTGACACCATAATGACATGCAGTTTTAAAATCATTCAATGGGATTAACTAAAGAATCTAAAAAAAATAAATGTTTGATAGGTTTTGTTTCAGCTCAGTTTGTTATACATTATTGCTGGTAGAAAAAATTTATCACTTTGAAAAAACTCTGGCACTGTCTTTTAAAGTTGAACATGCATAAAAACCCATAATTATAAGAAATATGTATGTATATGTGTTCAATAATATTCACAACAGCTTAATAGCATAACTGTGTAGGCAATAGAAGAAAATAATATATTTACACAATAAAATACTATACAACATTACAAAAAATGAGCTACTGTCATATGTAGCAACATGGATAAATCTTTAGAGGGTAATGTTGACTAAATAAATGAAAGAACCTTGAGATAGTGTTTAATATGATTATCCTTTTAAGTTTAAAAGTGGCAAAATTAAACAACATATTGTCTTTATCTCAAATATTTGTGATGATGGATATCCCAATTACCCAAATTTAATCACTACACATTGTATTCTAAATATCACATGCATCCCATTAATATGTACAACTAATTATGTATCTGTAAAAATTAAAATTTAAGGTTTTTTTAAAAAACATGATTTTCCATTTTCAGTGGAAGTAAACATGCATGTCAGTGTTTTCTTATAACTCTGATAAAAGTTAATGGAGGCTGGGCACAGTGGCTCAATCCTATAATCCCAGCACTTTGGGAAGCCGAGGCGGGTGGATCACAAGGTCAGAAGTTCAAGACCAGCCAGGCCAAGATGGTTAAACCCCATCTCTACTAAAAATACAAAAATTAGCCAGGCGTGGTGGTGGGCGCCTCTAATGCCAGTCACTCAGGTGGCTGAGGCAGGACAATCGTTTGTACCCAGGAGGCAGAGGTTGCAGTTAGTTGAGATCGTGCCACTGTACTCCAGCCTGGGCAGCAGAGCGAGACTCCATCTCAAAAAAAAAAAAAAAGAAGAAAGAGAAAAGTAAATGGAGACTGTTTTATTGTTTTCGGAGTATCATGTAAATTTTCGGTAGTCATTTTGTTCTTAGACACATAGATGGTGTAGTGAAAAGGGAAATTGGAAAATCTATGTGAATTATAATATGTATTACACAACATTCTGTAAATATTAAATATTTTATTATATACTTGAAATCCAATATTTGAGATAAAGAATTTATAGTTTTTGCTTACAAAAATTTAATTATGCTTACTTGCATGTATGACTAGGTGTATATTTTAGAGTGAAACATACTTTCAAAATTTTGTAATAATGTTACTGTGAAGAGGTTCTAGAGAAAACCAGTAGATGATCATTTCATTGATTTCCAGATGAGACTTTAATTAGGTATATTATGAAAATGTTATTATTCTCAAAGCACAAAAAATGCAATGTCAATTTTTTCCTGAGCATCATTTATAGAATGTGGACATATGAAACATATAAGAAAACCGAGCAGAACTGATAATTTACAATTGAAGCCTACCTGTCAAATAAATAAACATTGGAAGTTTATATAGCAGTATGATAAGAGATTCAGAAGCTTCAGCATATCTAAAACTATTCTAGTTTTTGAAATTGTGCTATTACTATTCTGAAAGGCTAAGCTCTTGCTATTTTTACAAACAACAGCCATTAATTAGAAGGCGTCATCAGTATCTCAAATAAATCTGCTGAAGACATATGTTGTATTGTGTCTACACACAGAGCTAAGGGCAATTTACACCTCTGCTGCCCCAGATGATAATGTATTTTTATTCGGCAAGCTGTTTTACTTTCATTTAAAATGCATTGCTAATTAAAAATATACTTACTTTTTTTATAAATTGAATTAATCATTATTTATTATTTTAACACTATACAAAGCAGCTTGAACTTATAGTGCCTTGTACTTCCTGTGAGAAGTTTAAAATTTTTTTTTAATTTTCTGTACTGACAGTGAAAGTTATAAGCTATATTCACAAAGAAACTAGAAAAATTTCACAAAGAACAATAGAAACATAAGTATTAATAAAATATAGGTGGGTGGCTTTGCTAATCACATTTTACAACCATTCAGCTGTTATTTTCTCTAACTTTCTATATATAAAGTCAATGTTTTTATTAATAGCTTTGTAAATTAATGGCATATTCATTTCTATACTTCTTTAATTTGCATCTTTAAAAATGTATGCATCAAAACACCATGAGATTTTAACATGAACAATACTAGAAACTGGCATTTACTCTCACTTTTTGTTTCATTTTCAAGGTTTCTCTCTCTAAGCACGGAAATTTTTAAAAACATTATAATACCATTCATTCTCTTCATTATAGCATTTTGCATTTAATTAACTTCATCCTATGGAGAATGAGGTTAATAAAATGCCAAGTAAGCTATAATGTCATCATAGGGACATCTACAAATCCAGGACAATGCGAACAAAGTCTCAAGATGGGCATTCAATAGTTAAAAGTTCGGGAAATGTTAAGTTAGGCAAAGATAAACAGACATCTTTCCTGAAGGATTTCTCGTGCACATAACATGGTTGTGCAATGATAAGCTCTAGGATTAAGATTTACCATGCAGTGGTTCATGAAACTATTGGCTCATAAAAGTCTTTGTTGTTGCTGTTTTCAGACAGGGTCTGGCTCTGTCACCTAGGCTGGAGTGCAGTGGAACAATTATGGCTCACCGTAGCCTCGACCTCCTGGGCTCAAGTGATCCCTCCTCCTTAGCCTGCCAAGTAGCTGGGACCACAGGCACATGCCACCACATCCATCTAAGTTTTGGATTTTTAGTAGAGACGGGGTTGTGTCATGTTGCCCAGGCTGGTCTCAAACTTCTGAGCTCAAGCAATCGGCCCACCTTGGCCCCCCAAAGTGACATAATTATGGGTATGAGCCACTGTTCATATAATTCAATTAATAACTTCAAGGCTAGTGATTTCAAGAGAAATAGTTTGGGAAAAGCAGTTTCTGAAGATTAGTCAGAGCAGGCAGGTAAAAGAGAGGTAAAGATTTTAGATGTTACTGGTCAGGCAGGGTGTGAGATGATATTTTTGAAATGTATGGGCAGAAAGTTTATTATTAGTAGTAGTAGTATTATCCACCTAGGACATTCTAACCAGTCTTTCAACCCCTCAAAAGATGTATCCAATATGAGCCAGGAGTGAAACAAGGAAAGACTCAAGTGTTGTTATCTACTTTTATACCAAGTCATTTTCCCCTATTTTATACATTTTATTGTCTTCATTGCATATATTTCTTAACATTATCTTATACATTTACTTATTTCTTTCCCTCCCATTAGATTATTTAGCCCATGTGTGCTAGAACAATGCCTGGCATGAGAAGGTAGGCATTCAGTCTACATTCTTGAATGAATAATGTAATAAAAAATATGGTAATGTATAAGGTTGAGGTTTTTTTAAGAAGCGTGTATTTTTCTTATTTATTTATTCAGTTATTGATTGATTGATTGATTAATGCATTTATGATTTGAAGGTAGTCAGCAATTGTTTCTCCACTTCACCCTTAATTTTGCTATTACTTTGTATTGTGGGAACACATTTCTGTAGAAATCACTGGCTAAAAATCATGGGCCATAATTTGCTAATTTTCATTATAAGTGTTGTGGTATTTGAATTTAAATTTATGCAATTGAGTTGCTGAATTAAAATGAACATTGAGATAAAAACATTGTCTTATGTGCATAGGTGCCTTTTCTGAGGCACTTTTATCTGCTTTTCCCTTAGAGAAGATGAGGGAGGAATAAACCATTATTCTATTGAATGAGACAAGGAGGAAATGTGCTTGGGAGCGAAGCAGCACCCCCTGATTAGGATAAGGAGTGTATTTTTTGCAATAACCTTTAGAATTAAGAGTACTACATTTTGAAGCACCTAAGGCAAGAATTTTAGGTTTGAACTTTATCCAATTGTCAGTGAGCTTGAAGGCCAATGTTGTTTACTTCTTAGCCAGGGGAAAAAATGATTAAATTATGTATTCACCTTCCATTGATTGCCTTTTTTTCTTCTTCTGAAAATTGTTAGTGCTTTTCTGAGGAAGATGTTTTGGAAATGCTGGGAGGGTAAGTTGAAACATAAAATGTATAGAGAAAAAGATTCACACAACAGCGTAAAAGTTAACACCACCCAGGTTTGAGTTCGAATTTTGAGTGTCTAAAACATTAGCTGTTGGCCATAGGCACATCAAGTCCTCTCTCTGAGCCTCGCTTTCCTTGTCAGTAAAATGAGAGATATCTACACCATTTTTTTCTGGAGGAGTAAACGATGCATTTACAGCAATTAGCACAGAACTCGATACATGGTATACACCCAGCCAACATCTATCATGATATCTGTTAATAAATTATTTGAAAGTTTCTTTCTCTTAATGCTTGTGGGGATTTTATAACTAGGTAGGAAAAGTCCACACACAATTTTAGTCTTCTGATTTGATAGTACTACTGAACGTTTCTTGATTGAAGCATGTCCCACACACAATTGATAGTAGAGGTCTCTTGCTATGCATGTGATGGACTCTACACATATTTGCAGTAGTGCATCAGAAGTTAAGCCTGGTTTTATTAAGAAATCTCATTTTTGGCTGTAGTACCTTACCTAGATACAAGTTCTTTGTTATTTTTTTCTGAACATAGAGAGTATTCTTTTATATTTTTCTAAGTAAAGTCAGCTTTAGAAAAAGATTCAATAATCTCCGCATGCATGCAAGAGGTGCTATTTCTGAGAAGACAGGTAGTATTTTGGAATTAATACTGGATAATTGTATATAAACCTCATGCAGTTTGACATTCAAACTGGAGGATTGTTATCAATGTAAAAATATTAGAATGCTTTTTAAGAGGTCATATAGCTCTAGTAAACTGCTCATTATATTATGACTAGTTGGCACATACAGTTTTCATGAACATTGAAAGAGCAAGAAAGAGGAGCCAGGCACAGTGGCTCATGCTGGCAATGCCAGCACTTTGGGAGGCCAAGGCAGAAGAACAGCTTGAGGCCAGGAGTTCGAGACCAGCCCAGGTCACATAGTCAGATCACGCCTGTGCCAACCTATT
Source organism: Macaca thibetana thibetana (assembly GCF_024542745.1). Taxonomy (NCBI): domain Eukaryota; kingdom Metazoa; phylum Chordata; class Mammalia; order Primates; family Cercopithecidae; genus Macaca; species Macaca thibetana. Next base: position 41,666,712 of record NC_065591.1, on the reverse strand, counting down.
TTAAATATTAGCCAGGCACGGTGGTGTGTGCCTGTAGTTCCAGCTACTCAAGAGGCTAAGGCAGGAACATTACTTGGGCCTAGGAGTTTGTTACAATAAACTATGATCATGACACTGCACTTCAGCCTGGGTGATGCAGTGAGACCTTGTTTCTTAAAATTAAGAAAAAAAAAAAGAAAAAGAGAGAATGAGTAAGAAAAAGATGCAAATTTTAAATGATTTATATTAATAGATATTAGAATCTCAATTTGAATTTGTTCATACTTTTTCAAAATTATTTTTTTTTCTTGGTATGTGTACTATATACTGTCTACATTGCTTCTTACTCAAGTAAATAAAAGACAAGTATCCAGGGGCAGATAAAAAAAGACTAGTAGCATTTTTTTTTTTCAAATGTGAATGTTTTGAGATACAGAGACTTTTCTTTGAAATGAGTTTGCTTGGATGATAGTTTATTTTGCTGTAACGAAGCTCTTTAGTTTAATTATATTCCATTTGACAATTTTTGCTTTCATTGCAATTGCTTTTGACATTTTCATCATGAAATCTTTTGCCCATGCCTATGTCCTGAATGGTTTTGTCTAGGTTTTCTTCCAGGATTTTTATAGTTTTGGGTTTTACATTTAAGTCTTTAATCTATCTTGAGTTAACTTTTGTACAAGGCATAAGGGAGGAGTCCAGTTTCAATTTTCTGCGTATGGCTAGCCATTTCTCCCAGCCCAGCACCATTTATTACATAGAGAATTATTTCACCATTGCTTGTTTTTGTCAGGTTTAATGATGATCCGTTGGTTGTAGATGCGGGGTCTTATATCTGAGTTCTCTATTCTGTTCAATTGGTCTGTGTCTATTTTTGGACAGTGCTATGCTCTTTTGGTTACTGCAGCCTTATAGTATAGTTTAAAGTTGGATATCATGATGCCTCCAGCTTTGTTCTTTTTGCTTAGGATTCGTCTTGTCTATTTGAGCTCTTTTTTGGTTCCATTTGAATATTAAAATAGTTTTTTTTCCTAATTCTATGAAGAATGTTAATGGCAGTTTGCTGGCAATAGCATTGAGTCTGTAAATTACTTTGGGCTGTATGGCCGTTTTCACAATATTGATTCTTCCTGTCCATGAGCATGGAATGTTTTTTCCATTTGTTTGTGTTCTCTCTGATTTCCTTGAGCAGTGGTTTGTAGTTCTTGAAGAAGTCCTTCACTTCCCTTGTTAGCTGTATTCCTAGATATTTTATTCTGTTTGTAGCAATTGTAAATGGGAGTTCATTCACAATTCAACATTTTATAATATTGGCCTCATAAAATGACTTAGGAAGAGTCCCTCTTTTTCAGTTGTTTGGAATAGTTTCAGAAGAATGATATAAGCTCCATTTTGTATTTCTGGTGGAAATCAGCTGTGAATCTGTCTGATCCTGGTCTTTTTTTTTGTTGTTGGTGGTAGGCTATATATTACTACCTCAATTTTAGAACTCATTTTTGTTCTACTCAGGGACTCCACTTCTTCCTGGTTCAGTATTGGGAGGGTGTATGAGTTCAGGAATTTATCCATTTCTTCTAGATTTTCTAATTTATTTTCATAGTGGTGTTTATAGTATTCTGTGATGGTTGTTTCTAGTTCTCCGGTGTCAGTGGTCATATCCTCTTTATCTTTTTTTTATTGTGTCTACTTGATTCTTTTCTCTTTTCTTCATTAATCTAGCTAGTGTTCTATTTATTTATTTATTTTTTCAGACAACTAGCTTGTGGACTGATTGATTTTTTGAAGGGTTTTTAATATCTCTGTCGCCTTCTGTTCCACTCTGATCTTGGTTATTTCTTGTCTTCTGCTAGCTTTTGGGTTTGTTTGCTCTTGGTTCTCTAATTCTTTCAGTTGTAACGTTAGGATGTCGATTTGAGATCTTTCTAGATTTTTGATGTGGGCATTTAGTGCTATAAAATTTCTTCTTAACACTGCTTTAGTTGAATCCCAGAGATTCTGATATGTTGTCTCTTTGTTCTCATTAGTTTCAAAGAACTTCTTGGTTTCTGCCTTAATTTTATTATTTACCCAGGAGTCATTCAGGAGCAGTTTTGTTCAATTTCTATGTAGTCATGTGGTTCTGAGTGAGTTTCTTAATCTTGAATTCTAATTTGAGTGCCCTGTGATCTGAGAGATTGGTTGTTATTATTTCAGTTATTTTCCATTTGCTAAGGAGTGTTTTTCTTCCCATTATATGATTAATTTTAGAGTTAGTGCCATGTAGCACTGAGAAGAATGTATTTTCTCTTGTTTTTGAGTAGAAAGTTCTGTAGATATCTATCAGATCCACTTGATCCTGAGCTGAGTTTGAGTCCTGAATATCTTTAATTTTCTCTAGAGTCTACAAGGAACTTAAACAAATTTACGAGAGAAAACATCCCCATTAAAAAAGTGGGCAAAGGACATAACAGGTACTTCTCAAAAGAAGACATGTGTGTGGCCAACAAACTTATAAGAAAAGCTCAACCTCACTTATCATTAGGGAAATACAAATCAAAACCACAATGAGATACCATCTCACATCAGTCAAAATGGCAATTATTAAAAAGTCAAGAAACCACAAATGCTGTCGAGGATGCAGAGAGATAGGAATGCTTTTACACTGTTTGTGCAAATGTAAATTTGTTCAACCATTGTGGAAGACAGTGTGGTGAACCTAGAACCAGAAATACCATTTGACCCAACAATCCCATTATTGGTATATACCCAAAGGAATATAAATCATTCTATTATAAAGACAAATGCATGTGTATGTTTATTGCAGCATTATTCACAATAGTAAAGACATGGAATCAACTCAGATGCCTATCAATGGTAGACTGGATAAAGAAATTTGGTACATACACATCATAGAATACTATGCAGCCATAAAGAGAAACAAGATCTTGTTCTTTGCATAGATGGAGCTGGAAGCCATTATCCTCAGCAAGTTAATGCCAGAATAGAAAACCAAACACCACATGTTCTCACTCATAAGTGAGAGCTGAACAATGAGAACACATGGACACAGAGAAGGGAACAACACACAGTAGGGTGTGACTGGGTGGTGTGCGGGAGGGACAGTATCAGGAAAAATAGGTAATGCATGCTGGGCTTAATACTTAGATGATGAGTAGATAGGTGCAACAAATCACCATGGCACATGTTTACCTATGTAACAAACCTGCATATCCTGGACATGTACCCCTGAACTTAAAATAAAATTAAATTTAAATTAAATTGGACTGGTATTTAGCTTTTTCCTTGTTGCCTTAAATGAGATTTTGCCATTGTAATATTAATAACAAAATAATTGACTATTACAGAAATAAGTAAATAAATAAAATGAGTTACGATATTTTATGTCATGTATCTTCAAAATTTTAATCAACTTATGTATTATTTCTTTCATACTTTCCCTTTAAACTATGCTACTTTTGTATTTTAGCCATTTTTGTCATTTTTGTTCTTTTCTAAATTGTATAGCGCCCCATATCAATGGCAGTCATAGAAAACATACAGGTTAATGTTAACTATCACCCGAAAAGTTTAACTTTAACTTATTTATGAGTTCATTGTGATGTTTAGGACTATAAATAAAAAATCAGACCATCTTTTAGCTGGCTGTCTCTCTTATCTATAATACAAATCTAAAAAACTATAATGTTGAATGCAGAAAATCACTGCTGTCAGAAGCCATAAGCATTTGTTTTTCCTTATTATACATTACTGTGATCAGTAATAATAGTTTTACACAGAATAGGAAGAAGGGAAACCTTGGAAATGTTCTGTTGTGAGGATAGCTCAATATCATGAGACCTAATATCTCTTCAAAATTAAATGAGAAGAGTAACCATGAAAATGGATCTAAAGCTTAAAATAAGGAAGCATTTAAAAACTAATGTATTATAGAATTCCAAAATCGAAAAAAGTAACAGAGTCCAATTATGTTTAATACTTGTAAAATTGGTCAACCTTGTATTCTGGAAATGGTAAGTGAAACATTTTTAAAAATACAGAAATGAAGTAATTTTCTTTTCCGAATTCAAATCAGAGTGTGTCTTATACCTATGCAATTGTCATACTTTGTGGAGATAGTGACAAATTGATATTGCTGTCAATGACTTAAAACACTTACTAAATATAGATTGAGTAGATAGCAGTTAAATAGTAACATTTCAGCAAAACAACTTGATGCTTACATAAAACCGTGTCACTTCAAACTCCATGAATATAGAAGAATGGGAATCTAAAAACAAGGGAATTTTTTGCATCTGGCCTGCCACTGGCTTGCTGTATGTCCCTGGACAAACTAACTCTCAGAGTCTCAATTTCTTTCTCTGTAAGATTAGCTCTAAAATCCCTTGCACTAAGAAAATTCTTCCATTCTGCATTATTCTCTTTTCTTTACCCTTTCATTTCTTAATCTCCCTTCCTCCATCCATTTTTATTTTTTCCCTATCATGCTTTCTTTCTTCCTTCTTCATTTGTGTGTGTATGTGCATATATACACACAGAAAAGTATATGTAGACACACACAGAATATAAAGATATGTACTTTATTATAATTATATAATTTATTTTTTTATTTTTATTTTTATTTTTTTTTTGAGATGGAGTCTGGCCCTGTCGCCCAGGCTGGAGTGCAGTGGCGCTATCTTGGCTCACTGCAAGCTCCGCCTCCCAAGTTCACGCCATTCTCCTGCCTCAGCCTCCTGAGTACCTGGGACTACAAGCGCCTGCCACCAAGCCCGGCTAATTTTTTGTATTTTCAGTAGAGATGGGGTTTCACCGTGTTAGCCAGTATGGTCTCAATCTCCTGACCTCGTGATCCGCCCGCCTCAGCCTCCCAAAGTGCTGGGATTACAGGTGTGAGCCACCGTGCATGGCCTAATTATATGATTTTTAAATAATCGCTCTATCATTAGAAAATTTTGAGCTATAAAAAAAAAATGGCCGGGCGCGGTGGCTCAAGCCTGTAATCCCAGCACTTTGGGAGGCCGAGACAGGCGGATCACGAGGTCAGGAGATCGAGACCATCCTGGCTAACACAGTGAAACCCCGTCTCTACTAAAAATACAAAAAATTAGCCGGGCGTGGTGGCGGCGCCTGTAATCCCAGCTACACGGGAGGCTGAGGCAGGAGAATGGCGGGAACCCGGGAGGCGGAGCTTGCAGTGAGCCGAGATCCGGCCACTGCACTCCAGCCTGGGCGACAGAGCGAGACTCCGCCTCAAAAAAAAAAAAGAAAAAAAAAAAAAGAAAAAAAAAATTAAAACTATGTTTGATTTTTAAATGCAAAAGATAGAAGAGTGAGAAACAGATTTTTCTTTTATTTTTATGCATTATCTTCTCATTAAGTTAATAGAATAGGTGACTAACTATCCAAAATAGAAATAGCCTGTAATTCTTTCACTCTTGGCTAAGTAATTTAACTGAGTAGAAAACAAGATAGATTAGAATAAACAGACATATGTATATTCTAAAATATAAATGCATTTGCATTTGGTTTTATGGAGTTCATTTTAAAATGCCACAAGTTTGTTCTCCTTCCCTTCCTCCTTCCCTCTTCTTTTCCTCCCTCCCTCCCTCCCTCCCTCCCTCCCTCCCTTCCTTCCTTCCTTCCTTCCTTCCTTCCTTCCTTCCTTCCTTCCTTCCTTCCTCTCTTTCTCCTTTTCATTCTCTCTTTCCCTTTTTCTTTCTCTAGTTTTTTCACTTAAATATTTTGGTATAACCTGAATAATAAAATTTTCTTGACTCACTTTGTATGACAAAAGAAGGTATCCAGGAAAAGCCTTATTCAGATTAAATTTTTTCATAGAAATAAATTCTAAAGTTCATGTTGCCATCTATTATTCTCAGCCTTTCTACAAAGATATTTGCATTACAATTAGCTTCTTATTTATTGTGTTCTTATTTGCAACTACTGGTTATGGTCTTCAATTTATTTTTCACAGTTACTGGCTATAGAAATGATTATAACTTCAGTTATAGTTGTCATAATGAGAGGGGAAAGCTAGAAATATACATGTATTCGCTTGTATTTGTGCCTGTGTATGTATGTGTGTTTAACAGACATGTTCACTCATTTAAATGTTTAATGTTGGTTGAATAATGTCTGCCCTATCTCAGCTTTAACTTGAGCCTAAGCCACTTCATCACTATTTAAGTGGGCCTGATCCTGTTTCACACTATCCATCCCACAAAAAACTTGTACTGAATTTTTTCTTTATTTGCATCTTTTAATTCTTGCTTGAGAGCTTTAAGTGTATCTTTTCACATTTTTTGACACACTAGTTTTCAAAGTTATTTGCTGAATGAATAATAACAAGAAATGAACATTTAGATTGTGATAAAATGTATTTTAAATAGTACCTTTTATGATTAATTTGAGTGATGTAGCTGTTAAACTTTGAAGATTACCATAGTTTTGGATCACGCTTTCCATACTTTAAAAGATATTGAAAAAAATCTGTAAATTAAAAAAAATAGGACACAGCCAAACTACCCTAGAAACATCACTAGAAATCTTATTCTAATGAAGATTTGAAAACTAGTTTAATGAGTATCAGGATATTTTAAATTCACAATGTATTGTTCTAGAAATAATAAATCTCACACAGTATTCCTCTTGGTCCATAGGATGACTAAGTCTCAGGGTTTAACCACATTTTGGTTTGCTTAGTGCTCTAGTTACAAGCCATTTAGGTTGATCGAAATCTCAGACGTGGTGTTGACTTTATACTGGGCGCTCAGCTCACTGAACACAATAATATTGAACATAATAACATTAAGCACACAAAAAACTGAGGTCTCTTTACCTATGCTCCTAAGTGATAGATTATGATAATATTAATAACAAAAATATTAAGTATTATCCTTTATTCAGGGTATTATCTAAGCATAAGGTAGGTAACTTACATAAATAACCTCCAATTTAAAAATAAGTTCATAGATAGATATTACTATATTTTGTTTACATAATAGAAAACAAGAATTCAAGGAGGCCAAGGGATTTACAAACATTTCCAAAGTTACCTAATGCCAGAGCTAAGATTTGAACCCAGACGTGACACATGGTAAATTCTGTATTCATTCTCTGATTTCAGAAAAGGAAACACAAATATGGTATCTGCAGTTCCTGAAACAACAATCTTCTTGACCCTTGATAAACTGTCACAAGTATCAGAGAATGTCGAGGTTTCCAGAGTCTCTGGTTCTCTCATGTGCTTATTAATGCTTATTGATTTTAAGTGAAAACAAAAAATGAACATGATTAATAAAGAATAAGTACTTTATAGTTTATAATAAATAACAACTGTCCACTGCCCTTCCATTATTCCCTTCACCTCAAACATAATTAATAATGTTTTCCAGAGGTAACTTTTAAGTTTTAATTTTTTGTTATAATTTGAAAAATTATACTTGCATGTATTTATGAGATGCATGGTTACATTGTGATTCATGAATACATTGTTAAATAATTAAATCCACCTAATTAATATATTCATCACCTAAAATACTTATCATATTCTGTGGTGAGAACCTTTTAAATTCTCTTGGCAATTTTGAAATGTATAGTACATTATTATATACTATATTCATGCAGTGCAATGTATTTCCATATAAAAGTGTCCCTTCTGTCTAATTGGAGCTTTGTACCCTTTGACTATCATCTCCCCATTCCCTCCACCACCATACTAAGCCTGTGCTAACCATCATTCTACTCTCTGCTTCTTTAAGTTTATTTGGATTTCATATGTAAGTGACAATGTGCAGTATTTATCTTAATGTGCCTGGCTTATTTCAATTAGCATAATGTTCTCCGATTCCACCCATGTTGTCACAAATGACAAAATTTCTTTTTCAAAAGAGCTGAATATTATTCCAACATGTATATATACATTTGAGCATCCCTAATCCAAGAATCTAAAATCTAAAATGCTCCCAAAACTACTTGAAAAGCAACATGAAACTCAAAGGAAAGGCTCTTTGGAAAATTTCATTTCAGATCTTCAGTTTAGGAATGCTAAAACAGTAAGTATAATGCAAATATAAACATCAAAAATTATGAAATCCATAATTCTTCTCATCCCAAATATTTCGGATAGGGAATACACAACCTGTACTAGATTTTCTTTATCCATTTATTTGTTGATGGATTTTTAGGTAATTAGGTTGAATTTATAACTCAGCTACTGTGAATATTGCTGCAATTAACATGAGAGTGCAGGCATCTCTCTGACATAATTATTTAAAATTTATGGAGTAAATATCCAGAAGAGAAATTACTGGATCATGTGACGATTCTGTTTTTACTTTTTTTGAGGAACCTCTATATAGTTTTCAATAATGACTGTACTAATTTAGCTTTCTACCAACTGTATATAAGGATTTTCTTTTCTCCACATCTTCATCATCTATCTTTCTCTATTTGCATTGTTATAACAGAAGACCTGGGACTGAGTCATTTATAATAAACAGAAATTTTTTCGGGTCACAGTTCTGGAGGCTAAGAAGTCCAAGAGCATGGACCATTTGGTGAGGGTCTTAATGCTGTGCCATCCCATGGCAGAAGATGGAAGGGCAAGAGAGAGCAAAAGCAGAGAGGGTCAAATTTACTTATTATCAGGAACTCACTCCCATAATAATAGTAGGCATTAATTTCTTAGGATGGCAGAACTCTTCTGGTCTAATCACATCTTAAGCATCCCAAAAATTAGTATCTGCACAATGGCAATTACATTTTAACATGAGTTTTAAAGGAGACATTCAAACCATACCACCAGCATTTGTTAACTTTTATCTTTTTGATAATAGCAAGTCTTAGAGATATAAGAAAATATCTCACCGTGATTTTAATTTGCATTTCCCTGATAATTAGTGATGTTGAATAATTAGTGATGATTTTTGTATATCTGTTGGCCATTTTAATGTCTTCTTTGAAGGAATGTCTATTCAGGACCTTTCCCTATTTTTTAAATCTTTTTTGTTTTGTTTTGTTTTCTTTTATAGAGTTGTTTTTCATGTGTATTTTAAATATAATGCGTTTATCAGATATGCTGCTTGCAAATATATTTTTCCCAATTCATAGCTTGTCTCGTCACTCTTTTAATTATTTTCTTTGTTGTGCAGGAACTTTTTATTTTGATGTAATACCATTTGTCTATTTTTGCTTTTGTTTCCTGTGCATTAAGGGTAAAAAAAAAAAAAAAAAAAAGAATCATTGTTCAGGACAATGTTGTATAGGGTTCCCCCATGTTATCTTCTACCAGTTTCATAGTTTCAAGTCTTATGCTTGTCTTTAATCCATTTTGAGTTGTTTGTTTTGCATAACGTGAGTCTAATTTCATTTTTCTGCAAATGGGTATTCCATTTTCCCAACACCATTTTCCCAATCCTTTTCCCAATGTATATTTGGAGCATCTTTTTCAAAAATCAATTTCCTGTAGATGTGTGGGTTCCTTCCTAGGCTCACTATTCTGTTTTATTGGTTAATTAGTCTATTTTTAAAGATGCTTTTAAATTTACTACTGTTTTATAGTATAGTTTTAAATTAGGCACTCTAATGCCTCCAGGCTTGTTCATTTGGCTTATGATTGACTTGATTATTAGAGGTTTTTTTGTAGTCTCATGTGAATTTTAGGATTGTTTTTCTATTTCTGTGTAAAAAGACATTAGAACTGTCATAGGAATTGTATTGGATCTGCAAATTGTTTTGGGAAGTATGACCATTTTAACAATATTAATTTTTCCAAATAGTAAACATAGGGTATCTTTCTACTCATTTATGTCTTCTTCATTTTCTTAATTACTATCTTATACTTTTCAGTGTACAGGACTTTTACCTTTTTATTAAATTTATTTCTAAGTATTTTGTTTTTTTGTAGCAATAGCAAATAGAATTGTTCTCTTGATTTCTTTTTTAGCATGTTCATTTTTAGTATATAAAAATGTTCCTAATTTTTGTGTGCTGATCTTGTATCTTGCAATTTTACTGTATTTGCTATTAGTTCTAACAATTTTGGATAAATCTTTTTAGTTTTCGATACGTACATCCTGTCATCGACAAATGGCAAAAAATTCATTTCTTCTTTCCCTATTTTGGATACCTTCTATGTCTTTGTCTTGCCTAATTTCTCTGGTAAAGACTTAAAATAGAATGTTAAATAGAAGTAGTAAGAGTGAGTATCCTTATCATTTTCTGGGTCATAGAGGAAATGGTTTCAATTTTTCATCACTGAATATGTTAGATGTAAATTATCATATATGGCCTTAATTTATTGAAGTACATTCCTTCTATACCTAACATGATGAGAGTTTTTATGTGAAACAATGTTGAATTTTGTCAAATGCTTTTTCTATGTCTAATTAGATGATCATTTGGTTTTTGTCCTTCCTTCTGTTAATGTGATGCATCACATTTATTGATTTGCACATGTCAAATCATCCGTGCACCCTAGAGATAAATCCTACTCGATCATGTTGAATAATTTTTTGATGTGCTGACAAATTTGGTTTGCTAGTATTTTGGTGAGGATTTTCTTGCATCTATGTTAATCAAGGCTTTTGGCTTGTCATTTTCTTTTCTTGTGATGTCTGTCTGGTTTTTGATTCGGAGTAACATTAACCTTGTAAAACAAGTTGGAAAGTATTCACATTATTTTCTCATTTAATTTTTCTTTAAATGTTTGGTAGAATTTAACAGGAAACAGATCACATCCTGGGCTTTTCTTTAATGAAAGATTTTATTGCTGAATATTTCATACCCATTATTGGTCTCTTTAGGTTTTCCGTTTCTTCATCATTCAGCCTGGGTAGGTCATATGTTTCAAGGAAAATATCCATTTCTTCTAGGTTATTCAATTTTTTGCATATAATTGTTCATAACAGTTTCTTACAATCCTTTGCATTTTTTGGTATTCATTATAATGTATTTTCTTTCATTTCTGATTTTTTTGGTCTTCTATTTTTTCTTAGTTTATCTAAAAGTTTGTCAAGTTATCATTTCAAAAAAGTCAGTCCTTAGTTTTGCCGATATTTTGTATTGTTTTACTCATCTTTATTTTATTTACTTCTGCTCTCATCTTTATTATTATTTTCTTCTGCTGACTTTAGGATTAGTTTGTTCTTTTTCTATTTCCTTTATGTATAATGTTAGGTTATTTATTTAAGCTCTTTCTTCCGTTTTATTGTGGGCATTTATTGCTATAAACTTCCTCTTGAAACTGCTTTTGCTGCATTCAATAAGTAATGATATATTTTATTTCAATTTTCTATTTTCTCAAGATGTGCTTCAACTTGCCTCTTAATTTCTTCATTGACCCGTTGATTGTTCAGGAGCGTGTTGTTTAATTTTCATTTACTTGTGTATTTTTCAAAATTTTTCCTGTTATTTATTTGCAGTTTCAAAATCATTTACTTAGTAACAATAATTGATAGTATTTCAGTCTTTTAAAATTTGCTAGGACTTGTTTTGTTACATAACATGTGATCTATCTTGGATAATGTTCTGTGTGCATTTGAGAAAAATGTGTATTCTGTTGCTACTGAGTGCAGTGTTTTGTATGTATCTGTTAGGTACATTTGATCTAAAATATTGCCCAAGTCCAATGTTTCCTCATTAATTTTCTGTCTGGATAATCTATACATTATTAAATGTGGTATATTGAAGTCTCCTACTGTTACTGAATTGCAAATCTATCTCTCCCATTAAATCCTTTAATATTTGTTTTATATATTTAGGTGCTCTAATTTGGGTCATATGTGTTTATAATTGTTATATCCTCTTGATGAATTGATCCCTTTATCATTATATAGTGTCCTTTTCTATTCCTGTTTTACACTTTTTCACTAAAAGTCTACTTTGTCTCATATTAGTATGGCTACCGCTGCTTCTTTTGGTTTTAATTGGTGTAGAATATCATTCCATCCTTTTACTTTCAGCCTCTTTGTATCCTTAAAAGGGTAGTGAGTGTGTTGTGTGCATTACATAGTTGGATCTTGTTTTCTTATTCTTTTTTTTTTAAATCCATGCAGTTGCTCTATATCTTCTTTTTTTGAAAATTCACTCAATTTATATTCAAAGTAATGATTGATATATAGGAAATGATTGGCAGTAATAAAATGGCACATAAGTTATGGAATCCAGTTAGGACCATTACTATCCATATTCAAGGCTCTGTTTGATGGCATATTTATTTACATATTGAGCCCAGAATACTTAACCCGATATCAGTAGCTATTTATTTATTGTTTTATTTTGAAGTCAATGAATCATTTTCTTGTTTTATATGATGCACCATTTTACTGTCCCAAGGGTGGACAATTTGGGCTGCATTTTGCTGAAGACTGTTTTCCCTGATGATGCTTCTGTGGTTTGGTAAACCCAGTCTTCTTACATAGGGTACTGATGAGACTCTGCTTGAGCTTCTATTTGATGTGAGAGCCCACACTCTCTCTTGGGACTCATAAAACACTTGAACGAAGAAGCACATATAGAAGGAATTCCATTTATTATTTCACTAAAACTGTACCATGCAGTGCTGAAGTATTAGCCTAAATTAGCCAAAAGGGGATTATAGTCTTCGTTCACACTAAGTTAAACACTTCATAAATAAAAATAACACTTGGTTTAATCTTTTAGAGACTTTATTTTTCTCATTTTTACTATCTTTTTTTTTTTCTTTCACTGATTATATTTATCCTATCCCTTTGGTAGAAATCCTTTAAAGTGGTAACCTCGAGCATATCAGGAATTTATTCATTGAGTGTACAGTGCACCTTCCTCCAAAGTAAACTTTTAAAAAATTGGAAAGGTCTACTTTGAAATAAGAGTGAGAAAGGGAGTAGTTGAAGGAAAGGGAACAAATAGCTCTAACAGTGTTTTAAAAACTTTTCTCTCTGGCCGGTTGCAGTGGCTTATGTCTGTAATCTCAGCACTGGGAGGCCAAGGCAGGCGAGTCACCTGAGCTCAGGAGTCCAAGAACAGCCAGGCCAACACAGCGAAACCCCGTTCCTACTAAAAATACAAATATTACCCGGGTGTGGTGACAGATTTCTGTAATCCCAGCTACATGGGAGGCTGAGGTAGGGAGAATTTCTTGAACCCAGGAAGGGAGGTTGCAGTGAGCCGAGACTGTGCCACTGTACTCCAGCCTGGGCGACAGAGCGGGACTCCATCTCAAAGAGAAAAACAAAAAGAGCAAAAAAACAACCCTTCTCTCTGGGTTACTGTTTCTATCAGAGGAGAATGAGGTTGTACCTCCATTGGGTCTATAAGAACCCCTGGAAGAGACCCATTTCAAGTACATTTGTTTGAACTCTCAAGTTTTTATTAAAGAAAGCAAATCCTGCATTCTGCTATACAACCCGGCTGATTACTATTATGTGTAATTAATATTTTAACTAAATTAATTATTATTACATTATACCAACAACCTCTCCCTGCCAAAAGAATCTTACAATAAATATTGTTACAGAAAGGTTCCCCATGTTTATTCTGAGACTTCAATAAACTCCTAGCATACTAGAAAACACTTATTAAATAAGCAATCTTAGACATGGCCTTACTACATAAAACAACATGTCTAACATACATGCTACTGAGCCAGTAAACAATGCAGTTGTATTTTTTAAGAATATGAGTTATAAAAATAAAATCACATACATTTTGAAATAATGAAGACCTTAAATCCTCTGCTCCTATGGTTAATAAATTTTTGAGATGTTTTTTCAGTAATTTGTCAAACCTTTAGCCCATTTTACTTTTTTTATTCTTATAACCTTTATAAAATTTAAATATAAGAATAATATTCATAATCTTACAGTGAATTATGCTATAGATATGTTTCCTATATTGTTATTAAGCTTTTATTTTTTATAATGCTGCCATGAAATATTTTTAAATCTAATCAAGCTCATATTTTTCTCTTTATCTCTTTGGAGTTTGCAAATTTCACTGTACTTATTTGCTAGTATTCATATACTACTGTTTACATGATTTCATTTGGGATTTAGCCTACTGTATAGTTTAAAGCATGGATTTATCACTCTCCATTTTCCACATGGCTATCCAGCAACCCTAACACCATTTATGAAAAAAGGTTATCTTTTCCTCACCAATTTCAGGTTTGCCTTTAGCGTTTATTAATTCCCATAGGAATTGAATTTCTGTTTAAATTTTCTATTCTGTTCCTTTCATTATCTATCTGTGGGTATCTCTCCTGTTTTTCCCCCTTTCCTCAGAATTTTCAATGCTATTTTGCTTGACTGTCCTTCTAAATAGGTTTTATAACTATATTGTCTACTTTCAAAGACAAAAATACTGAGGCTATTTTAATTGTGTTAAATGTATGCATTAATTTAGGAAAAACTAATAATTTAATACTCTCAGATTATTTTATTCAATAACAAAATATTATAGTATATTCGATATATTTTAGTGTATTCTATAGTTTTAAAAATACAATTTTGGAAACTTCTTGATAAGTTTATGCCTAGGTGTTTTATGTTCCTTTTTGCTTTTTTAAATGAAATTTTTTCTATTATGTTTTCTATCACTTACTCTGAGTTTTATGTTTATGTTCATATATATTTATAAAGGTGTGCTACACACACATTCACACAGAAGAGAAAAGGAAAAAAAATATACCAATGAGCAATTTATGAGTAAAATAAGAAATTTAAACTTAAACGCAATTTGTATCTATGTTCTCTTGTACAAAGTGTCCTATAAATGCCAATTAGATCAAGTTAGTTTACAGTGTTCTTTAGGACTTCTGTATCCTTATTGATTTTTTGTCTACATGTTCTGTTGGTTATTGAGAGGAGCACAGAAGTCTCCATGTATAATTTCAGATTTATATGTATTTTTTTCAGTACTATTTGATTTTTTCATGTATTTATAAGTTACATGTGTATAGATCAGGTTGCTATTTGATCTTGGAGAATAGACACCCAACTTTATCATCATGAAATGATACTGTGTTTCTAGTAATATATATTATATAGAGGACTAAATAAAATCAATAGAGTTATGTATGCCAGATATGGTGTTAATAATACAAGTTGGGCATCAGTCTAAGGGAGACTGCTATTTTGTGATTGATTTGGCTGATTTTCTTTTCTTTTCAAAAAAGTCAAAGTCAATTTTCATTCATTTTATTAGCTTTCAGTAAACTTTTACTATGCTCTCATAGAGATATTTACATTATTGTAAGCTGCTTATTGTAAACTTAGTGAGAAAACATTTAAATGTGACTCTATTGAAAAGTTCTGGTATCATTATATTGATAGTGTTAATATAATGTTAACATCTCAACATGAATACGAAGGTGAGAATGAGTTACAAACTCTTATTAATCACATGACCACCAGAAAGTAGCTAATTAATCCAACTAATATACAAAGCCTAGCAAAAACATTAAAATTCTTAGTCATAACTTGAGACAGTGCAACTAGAGACATTTTTCAACCAAACAAAATCTAATGTATCTTCCATATCAAAAACAAAAGCAAAAGATGCATAAGCTAATTAGATTATTTAGTTTCTGGAGAAATAATGTACTGCTTCTGTTATGTTATTACTCACAATACCTCAAGTTACTATGAAACAAATGACAAAGAATCATAAAACAATAAAGCTCATAGTACTTTACAATTCCCATGCTCAAATTATATTGGAAATGTATGTAATCTGCAGTTACATTAACTAAATAATTTTTGCAAAAAGCTGTGATCCTTACCCGGTGTGACTACTGGCATTTTAAACTAGAAAATACCTGACACTTTGAAATATACCCTATCTAAAAGGTAAATTTGGCCTGTAACTGAACTTTAAACCACTATGGAAAACAGTGTGGAGATTCCTTAAAGAACTAAAAGTAGATCTACTATTTGATCCAGCAGTCCCACTACTAGGTATCTACCCAGAAGAAAAGGAGTTATTATACAAAAAAGACACTTGCACATGCATGTTTATAGCAGCACAATTTGTAATTGCAAAACTATTGAACCTGCCCAAATGCCCATCAATCGACAAATGGATAAAGAAAATGTTATATATATATTTTTTCCATGATCTATGTGCATGTGTACATATATATACATATATACACACATATGTACATATATATACATATATACACATATATGTACATATATATACATATATACACATATGTACATATACACACATATATACATATATATAATATAATGTAAACATCTCAACATGAATACCAAGCTAAGAATGAGTTACAAACTCTTATTAATCACATGACCACCAGAAAGTAGCTAATTAATCAAGTTAATATACAAAGCCTAGCAAAAACATTAAAATTCTTAGTCACAACTTGAGCCAGTGCAACTAGACATTTCTCTGTTGCATGTTTTTTTGACAAGGAATCTCTTCTCTGCTTTTACATTTTTGTGGGAATGAATTTCTCACACCTCAAAATGAATATTCTAGATCTCGAATGGATATAGAGATGTAATAGAACTACTTTATAAAATTGTGTATTTGTTTATTTATTTATTTATAATTTATCTTTGCCTCCCCCACCCTTTCTCCCAAGTCCCCAAAGCACTATGTATCATTAGGGCCGGAGTGCAGTAAAGCAATCTCTGCTCACTGCAACCTTTGCCTCCCAGGTTCCAGGGATTCTCCTGTCTCAGCCTCCCGAGTAGCTGGGATTATAGGCACCTCCCGAGTAGCTGGGATTATAGGCACCCTCCACCACGCCCAGCTAATATTTTGTATTTTTAGTAGACATGGGGTTTCACTATGTTGGCCAGGCTGGTCTTATGATCCACTCACCTTGGCCTCTCAAAGTGCTAGGATTACAGGCATGAGCCACCATGCTTGCATACTCATAGCTTAGCTCTTACATATGAGTGAGAATATACGGTGTTTGGTTTTCCATTCCTGAGTTACTTAACTTAGAATAATAGTTTAATAGAGTAATAGTTTCCAGTTCCATCCAGGTTGCTGCAAATGCCACTATATACTATATACGCTGTATACCATAGTTTGCTAAGGGATATAGTTTTCCATGGTGTGTATATATACATATATACACCACTGTATACCATATATATGGTGTATGTATATGGTGTATGTGTACATATATGTGTATATATATATATTTATACACAAATCTGTCTTTTAACAAAGACAGCCATACTGAGCGAAAAGATGTATTGACTGATATGGATTGTTTATAGATGCTATTTTAGCAATAAGAGAAAGAATATCAAGTAGACTGAAAAGTCAGCACAGATTTAGAAAAATGGATAAGTCACACTAAAGAAACAGTGTGCTAGAGAACAAATATGGGAAACTCACCCAAAAGGGGCTGTAAATATACTTCTCCAGCTGAAGGAGATTAGCAGGGGGTAACTAAAGGACAAGAGACTGAGATTTCATTAGTAGAAGCACAGGAATAAACGTAAAAGACTTATTGTCCCTCTGGTCTTTGGAAATCTATAAATGGAGGGTATGATTTAAATTGGTGCTCTGTAACTTTCAAGATTCCATACATAAACAGAATCAGGCATACCCAATAGTGCCGTTTGTCAGAATTAGAAACCTATTAAACTTAGCTAAAATTGTAGTGGTGCGAGAAGAATTATTTAAAAATAAGTCACAAAGAGGTGAAGAAAGATAGTGGAAGAGAAAGCTCCACTGATAGTCTCCTCTGCAAGGACACCAAGTTAACAACTATCTACACAGAAAAAACAAAAAACACCATGGGAATCAAAAATTAGATGAGTACTCTCAGTATTTGGTTTTAACTTCATATTACTGAAAGAGGCACTGAAAAAATAGAGAGAAAAAAAAAAAACAGTAATGAATCACTGACATCACCCCTCCCCAAGCCCTGGCTTAGTGGATGCTGAGGGAAGGAAAGCACAGCAATTGTGAGGCACTGAACTCAGTGCTATTCTGTTAAAGCAGAAAGGAAAACCAGATCACATTCAGCTGATACCTGCCCACAGAGGGAGCATTTAAACTAGGACTAGCCAGAAGGGATTCGCACATCCCAGTGATTGGAAATCAAATGCCTGCAAACCTCGTCTCTTAGGTCCACAATGCTCCCAGTCTCTAAGTAAATTTGAAAGGCAGTCTAGGCCATAAGGACTGAAACTCTTAGGCAAGTCCGAGGGGTAAACTAGGACCAGAGACAGTGGATTGTGGAGGCACACGACATACTTAGACACCAACTGGGGAAGCCAAGGCAGTGCTGGCATCACCCCTTGGGGGAGGAGCATGCACCCTCCCCTAAACCCAGGCTGCACAGCTTTTGGCTCCAAAAGAGACCCCTTCCTTCTGTTTGACAAGAGAGGGAGGAGCAGGGAGGACTTTATCTTGCATCTTGGATACCATCTGAGCCACAACAGGCTAGAGCACCGATTAGAGTCATGAGGCATCCGTTCCAGGCCCTAGTACCCAGACGACATTTCCAGACACACATTGGGTCAGAAAAGAACCAGCTGCCTTCAAGGAAAGGACACAGTCCTGCCAGCATTCATTACCTGCTAACTGAAGAGTCCTGAGGCCTTGAATAACCAGCAGCCATACTACATCTAGGGCCTTGGTGAGCCTCTGGGACTTGCTGGCTTCAGAAGAGACTCAGCACATTACCAACTGTGACAGCTATGGGGCAAAAATCTTGCTTAAGAAAAGCAGAGAGGAAAATAAAGGGGACTTTGTCTTGCACCTTACATACCAACACCACCACAGGAAGGCAGAGCACCAAGTGGGTTCTTGGGGTCCCCAATTTGAGGACTTGATTCTTGGATAGCATTTCTGGACTTGCCTTGGGCTGCAGGGGAGCCCACTGCTCTGAAGGGTGAGTCCTAGGTCAGACAGCATTCACCACAGGCTGACTTAAAAGCCCTTAAGGAAAATAAGAGGTAGTCTGGCAGTACTTGTGGCCAGGATGGCGATGGATACAGAGTGAGGCTCCTCTGCCTTTGGAAAGGAGAGGAAAGAATGAGAGGGACTGTGTCTTGTGGTTTGAACACCAGTTCAGCTACAATACGATAGAAGACCAGGTAGACTTCTAAGGTTTTTGACTCCAGTTCCTGATTCCTTGATGGTACTTCTGGACCCACCCAGCACCTGGGGGAACTCACCTCCCTAAAGGGAAGGATAAAGGACTGAATGGTTTTATACCTGCTGATTGTAGAGTCCCAGGGCCTTGACTAAACATAGACAGTAGCCAGGGAGCATTTACTATGGGTATTGGGTGAGTCACAGTGCTTTGCTGGCTTCAGGTCTGACCCAGCACAGTTATAATGGCGGTGGCTACAAGGGTGCTGTGTCATTCCAGCCCCAGTTTCAGGTGACTCAGAGAAGAGAAAGAGACTCCAGTTGTTTGGGAGAAAGTATGTGAAGAGAACAAGAGTTTCTGCCTGGTAATCCAGAGAATTCTCCCATAACTTTTCCAAGATCATGAAGGCGGTACATCTATGAATCTGCAAGAACCACAGCATTACTGGGCTTGGGTATCTGCTAAAGCAGAAACAGCTTAGATCATAACAACCACTCCTTTCAAACACCTGGAAGACTTTCTAAGAAGGATGACTACAAATAAGCCCAGACAGTGAAGACTACAATAAATATGTGACTCTTCAATACCCGGACACCAAAGAACATCTACTAGCAACAACACCATTCAGGAAAACATAACTTCACAAAATGAACTAAATGAGGTCCCAGGGACCAATGCTGGAGTAACAGAAATATGTGACCTTTTAGACAGAGGTTTCAAAATAGCCATGCTGAGAAAACTCAAAGCAATTCAAGATAACACAGAGAAAAATTAAGATAAATTTAACAGAGATTGAAATAATTAAAAAGATGTAAGCAGAAATTCTGCACCTGAGAAAATGCAATTGGTATACTGAAGAATGCATCAGAGTCCTTTGTTTAATGGATCAAACAGAAAAAAATAGTGATCTCAAAGATAGACTATTTCAAAACATACACAGTTGACAAATGTCAAAAGAAAAAAAAATGAAGCACGCCTACAGGATCTAAAAAATAACCCCAATAGGACAAATGAAAGCATAATTGGCCTTAAAGAGGTAGTAGAGAAAGAGATAGGGGTAGAAGGTTTATTCAAATGGATAATGACAGAAAATTTCCCAAACCTAGAGAAAGATATCAGTACCTAAGTACAAGAAGATGATAGAACACCAAAAAGATTTAACCCAAAAGACACTACCTCAAAGCATTTAACAATCAAACTGCCAAAGGTCAAGAATAAAGAAAGCATCCTAAAAGCAAGAAGAAAAAAGAAACAATAACGTGCAATGGAGCTTCAATATGTCTGGCAACAGACTTTTCAGTGGAAAACTTACAGGCCAGAAGAGAGTGGCATGGCATATTCAAAGTACTGAAAGAAAAAATCTTTTATCCTAGAATAGTTTATTCAGCAAGAATATCCTTCAAACATGAAGGAGAACTAAAAACTGCCCCAGACAAAAGCTAAGGGATTCGTCAGTACCAGAACTGTCCTACAAGAAATGCTAAAGGGTATACTTCAATCAGAAGGAGAAGGACCTTAATGAGCAATAACTAATCACCTGGAGGCAAAAATGTACTAGTAATTATAAGTGTACAGAAAAACACAGAATATAAAAACATTGTAACCGTGGTATGTAAACTAAACTTATCCTAAGTAGAAAGACTAAATGATAAGCCAATACAAAAAATAACAAATTTTTAAGACAGTACATTAAGACATAAATGGAAACAGCAAAAGCTAAATAATTGGGGGATGAAGTTAGGGTGACCTTTTGTTAGTTTTCTTTCTGCTCGTTTGTTTATGCACATAGTGTCAGGTTGTTATCAGGTTAAAATAATGGGTTGTAAGATAGTATTTGCTGAGCAGTGGTTTGTAGTTCTCCTTGAAGAGGTCTTTCACATCCCTTGTAAGTTGGATTTCTAAGTATTTTATTCTCTTTGTAGTAATTGTGAATGGGAGTTCGTTCATGATTTGGCTCTCTGTTTGTCTGCTATTGGTGTATAGGAATGCTTGTGATTTTTGCACATTGATTTTGTATCCTGAAATGTTGCTGAATTTGCTTATCAGCTTACGGAGATTTTGGGCTGAGACGATGAGATTTTCTAAATATACAATCATGCATGTCATCTTCAAACAGAGACAATTTGACTTCCTCTTTTCCTAATTGACTACCCTTGATTTCTTTCTCTTCCCTGATTGCCCTGACCAGAAGTTCCAATAATATGTTGAATAGGAGTGGTGAGAGAGGGCATCCTTGTCTTGTGCCGATTTTCAAAGGGAATGCTTCCAGGTTTTGCCCATTCAGTATAATATTGGCTGTGGGTTGGTCATAAATAGCCCTTATTATTTTGAGATACATTCCATCAATACATAGTTTATTGAGAGTTTCTAGCATGAAAGGTTGTTGAATTTTGTCAAAGGCCTTTCCTGCATCTATTGAGATAATCATGTAGTTTTTCCTCTTTGGTTCAGTTTATGTGATGGATTGCACTTACTAATTTGTGTATGTTGAACCAGCCTTGCATCCTAAGGATGAAGCCAACTTGATTGTGGTGGATAAGCTTTTTGATGTGTTGCTGGATTCAGTTGCCCAGTATTTTACGGAGGATTTTTGCATCGATTTTCATCAGGGATATTGGCCTAAAATTCTCTTTTTTTGATGTGTCCCTGCCAGACTTTGGTTTCAGGAAGATGCTGGCCTCATAAAATGAGTGAGGGAGGATTCTCTTTTTCTATTGATAGAAATAGTTTCAGAAGGAATGGTATCAGTTCCATTTTGTACCTCTGGTAGATTTCGGCTGTGAATCTGTCTGGTCCTGGACTCTTTTTGGTTGGTAGGTTATTAATTATTGTCTCAACTTCAGAACCTGTATTGGTCTATTAAGAGATTCAACTTCTTCCTGGTTGAGTTGTGGGAGGGTGTGTGTCCAGGAATTTACACATTTCTTCTAGATTTTCCAGCTTATTTGCATAGAGGGGTTTATAGTATTCTCTAATGGTAGTTTGTATTTCTGTGGAATTAGTGGTGATATCCCCCTTATCATTTTTTATTGTGTCTATTTGATTTTTCTCTCTTTTCTTTTTTATTTTTCTGGCTACTGGTCTATTTTGTTGATCTTTCCAAAAAGCCAGCTCCTGGATTCATTGACTTTTTTGAAGTTTTTTTTGTTGTTGTTGTTTATTTTATTTATTTATTTATTTATTGTATTTTTTTTTTTTTTGTGATGGTCAACAGAATAAAAGAGGACACAAACAAATGGAAGAACATTCCATGTTCATAGATAGGAAGAACCAATATCGTGAAAATGGCCATACTGCCTAAGGTAATTTATAGATTCAATGCTATCCCCATCAAGCTACCAATGACTTTCTTCACAGAATTGGAAAAAAAACTACTTTAAAATTCATATGGAACCAAAAAAGAGCCTGCATAGCCAAGACAATCCTAAGTAAAAAGAACAAAGCTGGAGGCATCATGCTATCTGACTTCAAACTATACTACAAGGCTCCAGTAACCAAAACAGCATGGTACTGGCACCAAAACAGATATATAGACCAATGGAACAGAACAGAGGCCTCAGAAATACCACACATCTATGACCGTCTGATCTTTGACAAACCTTACAAAAACAAGCAATGGGAAAAAGATTCCTTATTTAGTAAATGGTACTGGGAAAACTGGCTAACCATATGTAGAAAGCTGAAGCTGGATTCCTTCTTTACACCATATACAAAAATTAATTCAAGATGGATTAAATATTTAAATGTAAGACCTAAAACCATAAAAACCTTAGAAGAAAACCTGGGCAATACCATTCAGGACATAGGCATGTGCAAAGACTTTATAACTAAAACACCAAAAGCAATGGCAACAAAAGCCAAAATTGACAAATGGGATCTAACTAAACTAAAGAGCTTCTGCACAGCAAAAGAAACTACCATCAGAGTGAACAGGCAGCCTACAGAATGGGAGAAAATTTTTACAAGCTACCCATCTGACAAAGGGCTAATATTCAGAATCTACAAAGAACTTAAACAAATTTAAAAGAAAAAAACAAAACCCCATCAAAAAGTGGGCCAAGGATATGAACAGAAACTTCTAAAAAGATGACATTTACGCAACCAACAGATATAAGAAAAAATGCTCATCATCACTGGTCATCAGAGAAATGCAAATCAAAACCAAAATGATATACCATCTCACACCAGTTAGAATGGTAATCCTTAAAAAGTCAGGAAACAACAGATGCTGGAGTGGATGTGGAGAAATAGGAAAACTTTTACTTTTTTGATGGGATTGTAAATTAGTTCAATCATTGTGGAAGATGGTGTGGCAATTCCTCAAGGATCTAGAACTAGAAATACCATTTGACCCAGCAATCCCATTACTGAGTGTGTACCCAAATGATTATAAATCATGCTACTATAAAGACACATGCACATGTATCTTTATTGCAGCACTATTTACAATACAAAAGACTTGGAATGGACCCAAATGTGCATCAATAATAGACTGGATAAAGAAAATTGGCACATATACACCATGGAATACTATGCAGCCATAAAAAAGGATGGGCTTCTGTCCTTTCCATAGACATGGATGCAGCTGGAAACCATCATTCTCAGCAAACTATCACAAGGACAGAAAACCAAACACCACATATTCTCATTCATAAGTGGGAATTGAACAATAAGAACACATGGACACAGGGAGGGGAACATTGCACACTGGGAACTGTTGGGGTTAGGGGGCTGGAAGAGTGATAGCATTAGGAGAAATACCTAATGTAAATGGTGAGTTGATGGATGCAACAAACCAACATGGCACATGTATACCTATGTAACATACCTGCACGTTGTACACATTGTACACATGTAGCCTAGAACTTAAAGTATAACAAAAAATAAATAAATTTTTAAAAAGGTAGTATTTGCAAGCCTCATGGTAACTTCAAACTAAAAAAATCATACAATAAATACACAGAAAATAAAAATAAAAAAACACAACATTTCACTAGAGAAAGTCATCTTCACAAATTGAAAACAGAAAAAAAAAGAAAGAAAAGAAAGTAGGAAGGGTCTATAAAAAATAAATAAATAAAGGAAACAAATAACAAAATGACAGGAATAAGTCTTTCCTTATCAATAACAACATTGAATGTAAATGGACTAAGGCCTCCAATCAAAAGATATAGATTGCCTGAATGGATGAATAAAAAATAGGCCCATTGGTCTTTTTCAAACAAGAAACACATTTCACTTGTAAAGACACATTAAGACAGAAAATACAGGAATGTAAAAACATATTCCAGGCCAATGGAACCCCCAAAAAAGCCAGAGCCACTATACTTGTATTAGACAAAAAAGATATCAAGAAAAAACTAAAAGAAGAGACAAAGAAAGTAGTATATTATGATAAAGGGATCAATTCAGCAAGAGGTTATAAAATTTTAAATATATACATTCAACACTGGAGCACTCAGATATATGAAGGAAATATCATTAGAGCTGAAGAGAGAGATGGACCCTAATAAAATGATAGTTGGAGACTTCAACACCCCATTTTTAGCATTTGATGAATCTTCCAGACAGAACATCAACAAAGAAACATCAGACTTAATCTGCACTATAGAATTAACTGATTTAATAGATATTTACAGAACATTTTATTCAAGAACTTCAGAATATAAATTATTATTCTCGCACATAGATTATTCTCAAAGATAAACCATAGGTTGGGTCACAAAATAAGTTTTAAAAGATTCAAAATATTTGCTTAATAATATCAAATATCTTCTCTAGACACAATGGAATAAAACTTGATATTAATAACAAGAGAAATTTTAGAAAGTATACAAATACATGGAAATTAAATAATATGCTTCTTAATTACCAGTGGATGACTGAAGAAATTAAGAAAATTAAAAATTTTCTGGAAACACATGATAATGGGCACACAACATACCAAAACCTGTGGGATACATAAGAAGCAGTACTAAAAAGAAAGATAACAGCTGTAAGTCCACAAGTGTCTACATAAAAAAAAAAAAAAAGGAAAACTTCAAATAAAACATCTAACAATGCATCCTAAAGAATTAGAAAAGCAAGAGAAAACCAAACTCCAAATTAGTAGAAGAAATGAGATAATAAAGATCAGAGCAGAGATAAATAAAAGTGAAATGAAAGAAAAAGTATTACTCTGTTTTCACACTCCTATAAAGAACTACATGAAACTGGGTAATTTTTGAAGATAAGAGGTTTAACTGACACAGTTCCGCAGGCTGTACAGGAATCATGGCTGGTTAGGCCTCAGGAAACTTATAATAATGGTGGAAGGGCAAAGCAAAGCAAGCAGCTTCTTCACTTGGCAGCAGGAGAGAGAGATCAAAGTGGGAAGTGCTACACACTTTAAAAACTCCAAATCTTGTGAGAACTCTTGCATTATAATGAGAACAGTAAAGGAGAAGTCTGCCCCCATAATTCAATCATCACCTCCAACCAGGCCCCTCATCCAGCACGTGAGGATTACAATTCAACATGAGATTTGGACAAGGACTCAGAGCCAAACCACATCATTCCACCCCTGGCACTTCCCAAATCTCATGCCTTTCTCATATTTCAATACCAATCATGTCTTCCCAACAATCTCCATGTCCTAATTCATTTCAGCATTAACTCAACATTTCAAGTCCAAAGTCTCATCTGAGACTAGCCAAGTCCCTTCTGCCTACAGGCCTGTAAAATTAAAAACAAGTGAATTACTTCCAATATACAATGAGGGAGCAAGCATTGGTTCAATAGACCTGGTCCAGGAGGGAAACATCAGCCAAAACAAAGAGGTTATAGGCCCCATGCAACTCCAAAAGCCAGTAGGGCAGTCATTAAATCTTAAAACTCCAAAATAATATCCTTTTACTCCATGTCTCACATCCAAAGCACATTGATGTAAGAGGGCAACTCCCAAGGCCTTGGGCAGCTCTGCCCCTACAGCTGCTTTCATAGGCTGGCATTGAGTGCATGTATCTTTTCAAGACAAACAATGCAAGATATTGCTGGGTCTCCCATTATGAGATCTTGAGGATGGTGGCCAATTCTCACAGCTCCAGTAAGTAGTGCCCCAGTGGGAGCTCTATGTGGGGGCTCCAACCTCACATTTCCCCTTTGAAGTACACTAGTAAATGTTCTTCATGAGAACTCTGCTCTTGCAGCAGACTTCAGCCTGGACATCTAGGCATTTTCATACACCTCTGAAATCTAGGCAGAGGTGCCCAAACCTCAATTCTTGCCTTCTGTGCACATTCAGGCCCAACGCCACATGGAAGACACCAAGGCTTAGGGCTTGCACTCTCTGAAGCAATTTCCCAAGATGTATCTTGGCCCCTTTTAGCCATGGCTGGAGATGGAGTGGCTGGCATGCAGGGAAACATGTTCCAAGGCTGCACAGAGAAGGGGGCCCTGGGCTTGGGCAACAAAACCATTTTTTCCTTCTAGGTCTCCAGGCCTGTGATGGGAGGGGCTACCATGAAGGTTTCTGAAATACCTTGTAGGTATTTTCTTTATTGTCTTAGGTATTAACATTCAGCTCTTCTTTACTTATGTAAATTTCTGCAGACTTTAATTCCTCCCTAGAAAAATGGTATTTTCTTTTCTATCACATGATTAGGCTGCAAATTTTCCAAACGTTTATGCTCTGCTTCCCTTTTAAATATGAGTTGCAGTTTCAGGTCATTTCTTTGTTTATACAAATAAGCATAGGCTTTTAGAAGCAGCCAGGTCACTTCTTGAATGCTTTGCTGCTTAGGAATTTCTTCTGCCAGGTACCCTAAATTATTTCTCTGAAGTTCAATGTTTCACACATCTCTAGAGGTGAGACACAATGCTACCATTCTCTTTGTTAAAGGATAGTAAGAGTGATCTTTGCCCCAGTTTCCAATAAGTTCTTCATCTCCATCTGAAACCACCTCAGCCTGAACTTCACTGTCCATATCACTATCAGCAATTTGGTCACAATCATTCAACGAGTCTCTAGGAAGTTTCAAACTTTCCCTCATCTTCTTGTATTCTTCTGATCCCTTTAAACTGTTCCAACTTGTGCCCAATACCCAGTTCCAAAGTCACTTCCACATATTCAGGTATGGTATCTTTATAGCAGTGTCCCACTTCCCTGGTACTAATTTTCTGTATTAGTTCATTCTCACCCTGCCATAAAGGGCTACCTGAGACTGGGTAATTTATTTTAAAAAGAGGTTTAATTGACTCACAGTTCCATAGGCCATACAGGAGCATGGCTGGAGATGTCTTGAAAATCTTACAATCATGGCAGAAGGCAAAGGGGAACCAAGCACTTTCTTCAAATGGCAATAGGAGAGAGAGAGATTGAAGTGGGAAGCACCACACACTTTTAAATGACCAGATGTCATGAGAACTCATTCACTACCTTGAGAACAGTAAGGGGAAAGTCTGCCCCCATGATTCATTCACCTCCTATCAGCCCCCTTTTTCAACATGTGTAGATTACAATTCAACATGAGATTTGATTGGGGACAGAAGACCAAACCATATCAAATACATGTCAGTGAAACAAAATGCTGTTATTTTAAAAAGTTAAAGAAAATTCAGAAATCTTTAGCAAGACCAACAAGAAAATATCCAAATAAATAAAGTCAGAAATAAAAAGGAGGCATTATAACCAACAGCATAGAAATTCAAAGGATCATTAGTGGCTACTATGATCAACTATATGCCAATATAGCGGAAAATATAGAAGAAATGGACAAATTCATAGATTCATAAAACCTACTAATATTGAACCAGGAAGAAATCCAGAACCTGAACAGGCCAATAACAGTCAATGAGATCAAAATCCTAATAAAAAGGGTCCTAGTAAAGAAAAGCCTGGGACTTCATGACTTCACTGTGGAATTCTATCAAACATTTAATGAAGAATGGATACCAATCCTCATCAAACAACCCAAAAAAATAGAGAAGGAAGGAATACTTCCAAACTGATTGTATGAGGCCAGTATTACCCTGAAACCAAAGCCAAAGACATTTCAAAAAAAAAGAAAACTGCAGGCCAATATCTCTGATGAATATTGATGCAAAAATCCTCAACAAACCAAATTCAAGAATACATAAAAGATCTTTCATTATGACTGATATTGTTTGGCTGTGTTCCCATACAAATCTCACCTTAAATAGCAGTTTTCATAATCCCCACATATCATGGGAGGGACCTGGTGGTAGGTAATTGAATCATGCTCATGACAGTGTGTGACTTATCAAGAGATATGATGGTTTAATAAAGGGCTGTTTTCCTTTTGGTCAGCACTAATTCTCCTTCCTGCTGCCATGTGAAGAAGGATGTGTTTGCTTTCTCTTCTGCCATAATTGTAAGTTTCCTGAGGCCTCCACAGCTATACTGAACTGTGAGGCAATTAAACCTCTTTTCTTTATAAATTACCCAGTCTCAGATATGATTCTGTGAACTGTGTGAGAACAGACTAACACAATGACCAAGTGGAATGTATCCCAGGGATGCAAGGAAGATTCAACCTACAAAAAACAATTAATGTGATACATCATATCAAAAAAATGAAAGGTAAAAATCATATGATAATGTCAACTGATACTGAAAACCCATTAGATAAAATTCAACATCACATAATAAAAATCCTAAAAAAACTGAAGATAGAAGAAGCAGTTCTCAATATAATAAAAACTATATGTAGCAGAACCACTACAAGTATCATCCTGAATGGCAAAAATTTGAAAGCCTTTTCTCTAAGATTTGAGACATGACAAGGATGCCCATTCTCAGCACTGTTCAACATAGTACTGGAAGTACTAGCTGGAGCAATCAGACAAGAGAAATATATAAAAGGCTTCCAAATTATAAAAGAAGTAGTCAAATTATCCTTGCTTGTAGATAATATGATTTTATATTTGAAAAAACCTAAAGACACCACAAGAAAACTTTTATAATTAATAAACAAATTAAGTAAAGTTTCAGGATACAAAATCAACACTCAAAAAACAGGAACATTTCTATAAGCCAACAGTGAACAATGTGAAAAATAAATTTTTAAAGTAATTCCATTTATGATAGCCACACATACAATTAAATACCTATGAATTAACCAAAGAAGTGAAATATCTCTATAATAAACACTTTAAAACCCCGAGGAAAAAAATTGAAGAAGACACCAAAAAAGGAAAAATATTTCATGTTCATCAATTGGAAGAATCAATATTGCTTACATGTCCGTACTACCCAAAGCAATCTACAAGTTCAATAGAATCACTATCAAAATACAAATAACATTCTGCACAAAATAAGATTTTAAAAAAATATAAATTTATGTGGAACCACAAAAGACTCAGAATATCCAAAATTATCCTGAGCAAGAGAAACAACTGGAGGAATCACATACCCTGACTTGAAATTATACTATGGAGCTATAGTAACCAAAACAGTGTGGCACTGGCATAAAAACAGATACATAACAGAATAGAGAACCAAGAAACGAATCCAACAATGAACTCATTTCAACAAAGGTGCCAAGGACATACACCAAGGAAGAGATAGTCTCTTCAATGAATGGTGCTAGAAAAACTGGATATCCACATGCAGAATAAAACTAGACCCCTATCTCTTTCCATATACAAATATCAAATCAAAATGAGTTAAATACTTAAATTTAAGACCTCAAACTACTATAAGGAAACTTTGGAGAAGATCTCCAGGACATTGGTCTGGGCAAAAATTTCTTGAGCAGTACCCAACAAGCACAGGCAACCAAAGAAAACATGGACAAATGGAATCACAAGATAAAAAGTTCTGCACAGGCTGGTCTCAAACTACTGACCTCAAGTGATCTGCCCACCTCAGCCTCACAAAGTGCTGGGATTACAGGTATGAGTCACATAGCAAAACCCCGTCTCTGCTAAAAGTACAAAAATTAGCCAGGCAGGGTGGCATGCACCTGTAATCGGAGCTACTCAGGAAGTTGAGGCAGGAGAATTGCTTGAACCTGGGAGGCAGAAGTTGCAGTGAGCCGAGATTGCACCATTGCACTCCATTCTGGGTGATAGAGCGAGACTCTGTCAACAACAACAACAATAACAACAACAAAGCTCTGCACAGCAAAGGATACAATCAACAAAGTGAGGAGACAATTTACATAATAGGAGAAAATATTTGCAAACTACTCTTGGCAAGGGATTAATAATAGAGTATATAAGGAGCTCAAACAACTCCACAGGACAAAATCTAATAATCCAACAAAAAGATAGGCAAAAGATTTGATTGGACATTTTTTTTTTTAAAGAAGACATACAAATGGCAAACATCATTGATCATCAGATAAATAAAAATAAAAATAAAATGAGATATCATTTCACTCCAGTTAAAATGGTTTATATCCACAAGACAGGCAATAACAAATGCTGGCAAGGGGTGTAGAGAAAATGGAGCACCTATACACTGTTAGTGAGAATGTAATTTAGTACAAGCACTGTGGAAAACAGTTTGTAGGCTCCTCAAAAAGCTAAAATTTTTGCTACCCTATGATCCAGCCATCCCACTAC
This sequence comes from Macaca thibetana thibetana, assembly GCF_024542745.1. Lineage (NCBI taxonomy): Eukaryota > Metazoa > Chordata > Mammalia > Primates > Cercopithecidae > Macaca > Macaca thibetana. The sequence goes on along the minus strand of NC_065591.1, from coordinate 41,636,090 downwards.
TGGGTATATACTCCAAGGAAATCAGTATATCAAAGAAATATCTGCACTTCTAGGTTTGTTGCAGTGCTGTTCACAATAGCTAAGATTGGGAAACAACTTAGGTGTCTGTCGACAGTGGAATGGATAAAGAAACTCTGGTACATATACACTGGAGTACTACTTGTCCATAAACAGAATGAAAGCCAGTCATTTTCAATAACATGAGGGAACTGGAGGTCATTATGTAGAGTGAAATAAGCCAGCAGATGAAGACAAACATTGCATGTTCTCACTTATTTGTGGCATCTAAAAATCAAAACGATTGATCTCACAGACATAGAGAGTTGAGGAATGGTTACCAGAGGCTGAAAGAGGTAGTGGGGGATTGGGTGGGAGCTGGGTTAATGAGTACAAAAATAATAGTTAGAATGAATAAAACCTACTATTTGATAGCACAACAAAGTGACTACAGCCTATAATTACTTAACTGTGCATTTTTAAATAACTTAGAGTATAACTGGATTCTTTGCAACTCAGTGGATAAATGTTTGAGGGGTTGGACATGTCATTCATCATGATGTGGTTATTTCACATTGCATTCTTATATCAAAACATCTCATGTACACTATAAATAAATAAACCTACTATGTACCCATAAAAATCAGAAATAAAAAAAATTAAGTCAAAACAGAAACCAGTATTACTACAACCCTAGTGTGAAATAATTTTTGTCCACGTGAAACTTGAAATACAGCCTTAATTGAGACTAAGTCCTTGTTTTATTACTAAATCTCTCACAACATTCTGAGTATAAACAAAAGCCATTTTCATTGGAAGAGTCAAGAAAATATTAGTCCATTTCTAATAGAATAATTTTGTGGTAATCATGCGTTGTCTGATGAGCAACTTAGTTCTTCCACTGCTTTTATCTCAGATGATCATTTAGTTTTCTATGCATGCTCAGCTATAAACAAGACACGGAAGTTAATATAACAATTTGACTTTTTAACAACTATAGGAATTTGCTTCAACTTATGGGTTTTAGGTGTATAACCTTTTCTTATTTTATTCATGAAGTAACACACACAAGAATACAGCTTGTATTTTCCAAGGAGTGAACTTTCCTTTCCATAAATATATCTGTGATAATAGAATTTAAAAAGAATTTTAATTGTGTCAGCACCAATTTTCTAAGAACCTGATTTCTTTTCTCAGAAAATATTAATCCAGAGAAACATGTGGGTTTGAAGTTTGTTGCTGCTTATAATAGAAACTAAATAGATGTTCATTTCTTGGTAATCCAGTTCAACAGCAAACTGAATCTACTTTTACTTCCCTTTTTTTCTTACTTTTCCTTCCCTTTTTTTCTTACTTTTCTTTGAATTACAGAAGAAAGTGATTGCTTGTCTTTATAATGAGAATCAACCTCAAGAAAGGTGAACACTCTGTACTATGATATTCAACTGAAAAATAAAGCACAGATATTGATACTATTCTAAGAATTAATAAATCTTTCTTAGGATGTGAAGTTATAAGACCTCATCAAAAGTTAACTGAAAAGGGCCTCAAAGGGCTAAGATTAGATGCAAGTGTACCATTGATTTACTGATGTCCACGAGGATGTGGCTGTATAAGCTTTAGCAAGAGCATCTGTAAAAGGAGGTGAATAGGTTTGTTACATGATTTAAAAATCATGTCCTTTTCTAAAAGCCTTTTATATGACCCTAAAAGCAGGGAACTGGGGTATTCCTACATTCCAATTTTAAAAGATTTGTTATTTCTTTTAAAAAGTGCAATTTTGTTATTTCAGTTGCCATTGTGTGCATTTAAGACCAAATTATTTGTACTGCTCATGTACGATTTCAGTGGCCTAGTGATGAGGAGTACATGTGCAATGTCAATTTTTCCTTCTGTTAAATTTATGCTCACTGAAATAACTTTAAATTAGAGGAAATGGTTTTAAAATGTCATGTTATCAAATCATCAGTTATAGATGTGGCTTCATTATACTGAGATTTATTTGGATGATGAATCTTCTGCTCATTGTTCAGATAACATTGCACTAATAATTAAGCATTGGGATTTGCCAGCCCAGTTAAATATCGTTCAATTCACGCATCCCTCACATCAATCACATTTGAACTTTTAGTTTGCATTAGTTCATTTTTAACAGAATTCTAATGACTGCAATTAGTGATCCAAAGATAAGTACTTTAGCTTCCTCAGGGAGAAACTGATGCATATAATATCAATTTGTGCATCTCTATATGATTCAGCTTTTCTGTGATTAAACAGCAAAAGGAATTTTCTACTGAATCCATGTAAAATGTTCAAGTTTGCTGATGTTTCCCTTGTGTGAATTAAACTTAATCAGCAAATCTAGTGGAAAATTTTAGTTTGTTAGTTGGACAATTTGTACTCTAATTATTGTCATTCAACATAAGCCACATTCTCAAATTTAGTGGCATTCACTGCATTGTATAAATAACCTGAGTCACCTATTTGCATGAGATAAAACTTTCCTAGGAACTAATTTGAATTATCACAAAATGAAAACAATGGCTTAATTCCTTTAATGACAAAAATCAGTTCAATTCCTTTGCAAATTTGTGGGTTTAATATCCTGGAATAATTTTACCTACTCACAAAATATTTAAGAATCTCACTTTGTATGAGACTCTTAATGTTACACGTTTTAAATCTTATATAATGTCATTTAAAATAAAAGGTTTCTAAAGTATAGCCACATGAAAATCTACATAAAGATGCTCTAAAACATACATTTGGAAAAAAATAAAATCCTTTTGGAATAATTTTTTTTTTTTTTTTCAGTGCCTTAGAACCTGCAGTAGAGCCTTAAGGTCCAATGAGTCAGCATACACTTTTTTATATACTTGAAGTTCGTGTGGCCAATGTAGCATTCCAGTGTTCTCAATCTTTTGTTTCCCTTGATCCTGAAACTATATAGATAACAATTTCTGGCCTCAGCACAAACTTATTGAAGTGAGATTTCCTTTTACTGTTACAGGAAGGGCAATTGCTATTGCTATTAATTTCTTTCCATTTAACCCTATTGTCTACTGCTGAAGTCTCAAGATCTCATATGATGTTGAAAACAGAAATTTGTAAAGTGATCTGAGAAATAGAAATAGTTATCTTACATCCTTGAAATTTATGTTCATAGTATTTTGTTTAAAATGTCTTTAATTTACATTTTAATGTTTTTATTGCAATTAAGTTAGTCATTTGAGTAGGCATAAAAATTCCTTTCTGCTTTTATCTGCATAACTTAAATTCTGTAGACTCTCCATTTGGTTATCATTGAAATGAGCTAATTTTCATCATCATTTAACAAAACCATTTTCTCGTCTTTGTAGAACCCAAATGTAAGAATAAGTTGGTTTTGGAAAATAATGAATAAACTTAAATGTTTTTTTTTTTTTTTTTTTTGAGACGGAGTCTCGCTCTGTCGCCCAGGCTGGAGTGCAGTGGCCGGATCTCAGCTCACTGCAAGCTCCGCCTCCCGGGTTCGGGCCATTCTCCTGTCTCAGCCTCCTGAGTAGCTGGGACTACAGGCGCCCGCCACCTCGCCCGGCTAGTTTTTTGTATTTTTTAGTAGAGACGGGGTTTCACCGTGTTAGCCAGGATGGTCTCGATCTCCTGACCTAGTGATCTGCCCGTCTCGGCCTCCCAAAGTGCTGGGATTACAGGCTTGAGCCACCGCGCCCGGCCAAATGTTCTTAATTATATAAATATCTAGAAACTAACACTGAACATATTTCCCTAAGGGTAAACAAATTTTATTCAAAATGTTAACAATGTATTTTACCGAACAATACATTTTGGGATATTTTATTCAACAAGTGTTAAACTTTTCCTGCTATATATTCAAAAAACTGCATCAGTGTTTCATTAAAGAATATATTTAAATTGTATATATTTTTTGTATTGCTTTGGTTTCTTTCAAATTATCTATGTTAGAATATGTAAAATGCTAACTCCCCAAAAGAACCACCAAAATAAATTACTGATAAGGAAAACTGAGTATATCACTTATAGCAGTAAATAGGGTCACCTTTTTGACAGAGCCTTTGTAGAATCTCAGAATGATGACAGCAAAGTTGAAATATTTATGAAAATTTTCTTAGGCATCATGTTTAAGGCAGCTTTTTCATGTGCGGACTTGAATCTACTTGGTAAGGGTCATAATGTGAAAATTTAGAATTGGTGGACTCAGGGTGGTAAGACTTGCAAGGTAAGATTTTTATAGCAAATCTGAGAAATTAACTGTCGTTTGATGCTATCTATTAAAAAGTTGAGTAATCTGATGTTCGTTTTAAAAGACTTGCTGAAAATTCCTTTAAAAATTTCATTTAAATAGGTTTTATTATTATTATTATTATTATACTTTAAGTTCTAGGGTATATGTGCACAACGTGCAGATTTTTACATATGTGTACATGTGCCATGTTGGTGTGCTGCACCCATTAACTCGTCATTTACATTAGGTATATCTCCTAATGCTATCCCTCTCCCCTCCCCCACCCCACCCCTCGATAGGACCTGGTGTGTGATGTTTCCCAGCCTGTGTCCAAGTATTCTCATTGCTCAATTCCCACCTATGAGTGAGAACATGCAGTGTTTGGTTTTCTGTCCTTGCAATAGTTTGCTCAGAATGATGGTTTCCAGCTTCATTCATGTCCCTACAAAGGGCATGAAGTCATCCTTTTTTATGGCTGCATAGTATTCCATGGTGTATATGTACCACATTTTCTTAATCAAGTCTATCATTGACAGACGTTTGGGTTGGTTCCAAGTCTTTGCTATTGGGAATAGTGCTGCAATAAACATACGTGTGCATATGTCTTGATAGCAGAATGATTTATAATCCTTTGGCTGTATACTCAGTAATGGGATGGCTGGGTCAAATGGTATTTCTAGTTCTAGATCCTTGAGGAATTGCCACACTGTCTTCCACAAGGGTTGAACTAGTTTACAGTACCACCAACAGTGTAAAGTGTTCATATTTCTCCACATCCTCTCCAGCACCTGTTGTTTCCTGACTTTTTAATGATCGCCATTCTAAATGGTGTGAGATGGTATGTCATTGTTGTTTTGATTTGCATTTCTCTGATGGCCAGTGTTGATGAGCATTTTTTCATGTGTCTGTTGGCTGCCTAGACATCTTCTTTTGAGAAGTGTCTGTTCATATCCTTTGCCCACTTTTTGATGGGTTTTGTTTTTTTCTTGTAAATTTGTTTAAGTTCTTTGTAGATTCTGGATATTAGCCCTTTGTCAGATGGGTATATTGCAAAATTTTTCTCCCATTCTGTAGGTTGCCTGTTCTCTCTGACGGTAGTTTCTTTTGCTGTGCAGAAGCTCTTTAGTTTAATTAGATCCCATTTGTCAATTTTGGCTTTTGTTGCCATTGCTTTTGGTGTTTTAGTCATGAAGTCCTTGCACATGCCTATGTCCTGAATGATATTGCCTAGGTTTTCTTCTAGGATTTTTTTTTATGGTATTTAGGTCTACCATTTAAGTCTTTAATCCATCTTGAATTAATTTTCATACAAGGTGTAAGGAAGGGATCCAGTTTCAGCTTTCTACATATGGCTAGCCAGTTTTCCCAGCACCATATATTAAATAGGGAATCCTCTCCCCATTTCCTGTTTTTGTCAGGTTTGCCAAAGATCAGATGGTTGTAGATGTGTGGTATTATTTCTGAGGGCTCTGTTCTGCTCCATTTGTCTATATCTCTGTTTTGGTACCAGTAGTATGCTGTTTTGATTACTGCAGCCTTGTAGTATAGTTTGAAGTCAGGTAGCATGATGCCTCCAGCTTTGTTCTTTTGGCTTAGATTGTCTTGGCAATGTGGGCTCTTTTTTAGTTCCATATGAACTTTAAAGTAGTTTTTTCCATTTCTGTGAAGAAAGTCATTGGTAGCTTGATGGGGATGGCATTGAATCTATAAATTACTTTGGGCAGTACGGCCATTTTCACGATATTGATTCTTCCTATCCATGACCGTGGAATGTTCTTCCATTTGTTTGTGTCCTCTTTTATTTCATTGAGAAGTGGTTTGTAGTCCTTCTGGAAGAGGTTCTTCATATCCCTTGTAAGTTGGATTCCTAGGTGTTTTATTCTCTTTGAAGCAATTGTGAATGGGAGTTCACTCATGATTTGGCTCTCTGTTTGTCTGTTATTGGTGTATAGGAATGCTTGTGATTTTTGCACATTGATTTTGTATCCTGTGACTCTGCTGAAGTTGCTAATCAGCTTCAGGAGATTTTAGGCTGAGACGATGGAGTTTTCCAAATATAAAATAATTTCATCAGCAAAGAGGGACAATTTGACGTCCTCTTTTCTTTTTTTTTTTTTTTTTTTTTTTTTTTTTTTTTAAATTTATTTATTATTATTATACTTTAAGTTGTAGGGTACATGTGCATAACGTGCAGGTTTGTTACATATGTATACTTGTGCCATGTTGCTGTGCTGCACCCATCAACTCGTCATTTACATCAGATATAACTCCCAATGCAATCCCTCCCCCCTCCCCCCTCCCCATGATAGGCCCCGGTGTGTGATGTTCCCCTTCCTGAGTCCGAGTGATCTCATTGTTCAGTTCCCACCTATGAGTGAGAACATGCGGTGTTTGGTTTTCTGTTCTTGTGATAGTTTGCTAAGAATGATGGATTCCAGCTGCACCCAGTCCCTACAAAGGACTCAAACTCATCCTTTTTTATGGCTGCATAGTATTCCATGGTGTATATGTGCCACATTTTCTTAATCCAATCTGTCACTGATGGACATTTGGGTTGATTCCAAGTCTTTGCTATTGTGAATAGTGCTGCAATAAACATACGTGTGCATGTGTCTTTATAGCAGCATAATTTATAATCCTTTGGGTATATACCCAGTAATGGGATGGCTGGGTCATATGGTACATCTAGTTCTAGATCCTTGAGGAATCGCCATACTGTTTTCCATAATGGTTGAACTAGTTTACAATCCCACCAACAGTGTAAAAGTGTTCCTATTTCTCCACATCCTCTCCAGCACCTGTTGTTTCCTGACTTTTGAATGATTGCCATTCTAACTGGTGTGAGATGGTATCTCATTGTGGTTTTGATTTGCATTTCTCTGATGGCCAGTGATGATGAGCATTTTTTCATGTGTCTGTTGGCTGTATGAATGTCTTCTTTTGAGAAATGTCTGTTCATATCCTTTGCCCACTTTTTGATGGGGTTGTTTGTTTTTTTCTTGTAAATTTGTTTGAGTTCTTTGTAGGTTCTGGATATTAGCCCTTTGTCAGATAAGTAGATTGCAAAAAATTTTCTCCCATTCTGTAGGTTGCCTGTTCACTCTGATGGTAGTGTCTTTTGCTGTGCAGAAGCTCTTTAGTTTAATGAGATCCCATTTGTCAATTTTGGCTTTTGCTGCCGTTGCTTTTGGTGTTTTAGACATGAAATCTTTGCCCATGCCTATGTCCTGAATGGTACTACCTAGGTTTTCCTCTAGGATTTTTATGGTATTAGGTCTAACATTTAAGTCTCTAATCCATCTTGAATTAATTTTCGTATAAGGAGTAAGGAAAGGATCCAGTTTCAGCTTTCTACTTATGGCTAGCCAATTTTCCCAGCACCATTTATTAAATAGGGAATCCTTTCCCCATTTCTTGTTTCTCTCAGGTTTGTCAAAGATCAAATGGCTGTAGATGTGTGGTATTATTTCTGAGGACTCTGTTCTGTTCCATTGGTCTATATCTCTGTTTTGGTACCAGTACCATGCTGTTTTGGTTACTGTAGCCTTGTAGTATAGTTTGAAGTCAGGTAGCGTGATGCCTCCAGCTTTGTTCTTTTGACTTAGGATTGTCTTGGAGATGCGGGCTCTTTTTTGGTTCCATATGAACTTTAAAGCAGTTTTTTCCAATTCTGTGAAGAAACTCATTGGTAGCTTGATGGGGATGGCATTGAATCTATAAATTACCTTGGGCAGTATGGCCATTTTCACAATATTGATTCTTCCTATCCATGAGCATGGTATGTTCTTCCATTTGTTTGTGTCCTCTTTGATTTCACTGAGCAGTGGTTTGTAGTTCTCCTTGAAGAGGTCCTTTACATCCCTTGTAAGTTGGATTCCTAGGTATTTTATTCTCTTTGAAGCAATTGTGAATGGAAGTTCATTCCTGATTTGGCTCTCTGTTTGTCTGTTACTGGTGTATAAGAATGCTTGTGATTTTTGCACATTAATTTTGTATCCTGAGACTTTGCTGAAGTTGCTTATCAGCTTAAGGAGATTTTGGGCTGAGACAATGGGGTTTTCTAAATATACAATCATGTCATCTGCAAACAGGGACAATTTGACTTCTTCTTTTCCTAACTGAATACCCTTGATTTCTTTCTCTTGCCTGATTGCCCTAGCCAGAACTTCCAACACTATGTTGAATAGGAGTGGTGAGAGAGGGCATCCCTGTCTTGTGCCAGTTTTCAAAGGGAATTTTTCCAGTTTTTGCCCATTCAGTATGATATTGGCTGTGGGTTTGTCATAAATACCTCTTATGATTTTGAGGTACGTTCCATCAATACCGAATTTATTGAGCGTTTTTAGCATGAAGGGCTGTTGAATTTTGTCAAAAGCCTTTTCTGCATCAATTGAGATAATCAAAAATCAATAAACATAATCCAGCATATAAACAGACGTCCTCTTTTCTTAATTGAACACCCTTTATTTCTTTCTCTTGCCTGATTGCCCTGACCAGAATTTCCAACACTATGTTGAATAGGAGTGGTGAGAGAGGGCATCCCTGCCATGTGCCAGTTTTCAAAGGGAATGCTTCCAGGTTTACCCATTCAGTATGATATTGGCTGTGGGTTTGTCATAAATAGCTTTTATTATTTTGAGATATGTCCCATCAATACCTAGTTTATTGAGAGCTTTTAGCATGAAGGGCTGTTGAATTTTGTCGAAGGCCTTTTCTACATCTATTGAGATAATCATGTGGTTTTTGTCTTTGATTCTGTTTGTGTGCTGGATTACATTTATTGATTTGTGTATGTTGAACTAGCCTTGCATCCCAGCGATGAAGCCAACTTGACTGTGGTGGATATGATTTTGATGTGCTGCTGAATTCAGTTTGCCAGTATTTTATTGAGGATTTTTGCATCAATGTTCATCAGGGATATTGGCCTAAAATTCTCTTTTTTGTTGTTGTGTCTCTGCCAGGCTTTGGTATCAGGATGATGCTGGCCTCATAAAATGAGTTACAGAGGATTCCCTATTTTTCTATTGATTGTAATAATTTCAGAAGGAATGGTACCAATTCCTCTGAGTACCTCTGGTAGAATTCGGTTTTGAACCTGTGTGGTCCTGGACTTTTCTTCGTTGGTAGGCTATTAATTATTGCCTGAATTTCAGAAACTGTTATTGGTCTATTCAGGCATACAACTTCTTCCTGGTTTAGTCTTGGGAGGGTGTATGTGTCCAGTAATTTATCCATTTCTTGTAGATTTTCTAGTTTATTTGATAGAGGTGTTTATAGTATTCTCTGATGGTAGTTTGTATTCCTGAGGGATCGGTGGTGATATCCTCTTTATCATTTTGTATAGGTTCTATTTGATTCTTCTCTCCTTTCTTCTTTATTAGTCTTGCTAGCAGTTTATCAATTTTGTTGATCCTTTCAAAAAAACAGCTCCTGGATACATTGATTTTTTGAAGGGTGTTTTTGTGTATCTATCTCCTTCAGTTCTGCTCTGATCTTAGTTATTGCCTTCTGATAGCTGTTGAATGTATTTGCTGTTGCTTTTCTAGTTCTTTTAATTGTGATGTTAGGGTGTCCATTTCAGATCTTCCCTGCTTTTGCTTATGGTCATTTAGTGCTACAAATTTCCCTCTACACACTGCTTTAAATGTGTCCCAGAGATTCTGTATATTGAGTCTTTGTTCTCATTGGTTTCAAAGAACATCTTTATTTCTGCCTTCATTTCGTTATGTACCCAGTAGTCATTCAGGAGCAGATTGTTCAGTTTCCATGTAGTTGTACGGTTTTGCATGAGTTTCTTAATCCTGAGTTCCAGTTTGATTGCACTGTGGTCTGAGAGACAGTTTGTTATAATTTCTGTTCTTTTACATTTGCTGAGGAGTGCTTTACTTCCAACTATGTGGTCAATTTTGAAATAAGTGTGATGTGGTGCTGAGAAGAATGTATATTCTGTTGATTTGGGGTGAAGAGCTCTGTAGATATCTATTAGATCCACTTGGTTCAGAGCTGAGTTCAATTCCTGGATATCCTTGTTAACTTTCTGTCTCATTGATCTATCTATGACACAGATCTCCCATTATTATTGTGTGGGAGTCTAAATCTCTTTGTAGGTCTCTGAGGACTTGCTTTATGAATCTTGGTGCTCCTATATGGGGTGCATATATATTTAGGATAGTTAGCTCTTCTTGTTGAATGGATCCCTTTACCATTATGTAATGGCCTTCTTTGTCTCTTTTGATCTTTGTTGGTTTAAAGTCTGTTTTATCAGAGACTAGGATTGCAACCCCTGCTTTTTGGTTTTGTTTTGTTTTCCATTTGCTTGGTAGATCTTCCTCCATCCCTTTATTTTGAGCCTATGTGTGTCTCTGCATGTGAGATGGGTCTCCTGAATACAGCACACGGAAGGGTCTTGACTCTTTATCCAATTTTCCAGTCTGTGTCTTTTAATTGGAGCATTTAGACCATTTACATTTAAGGTTAATATTGTTATGTTCAAATTTGATCCTGTCATTATGGTGTTAGCTGGTTAATTTGCTCGTTAGTTGATGCACTTTCCTCCTAGCATCAATGGTCTTTACAATTTGGCATGTTTTTGCAGGGTTGGTACTGGTTGTACAGTTTGTTCCTTTCCACGTATAGTGCTTCCTTCAGGAGCTCTTGTAAGGCAGGCCTGGTGGTGACAAAATCTCTCAGCATTAGCTTGTCTGTAAAGGATTTTATTTCTCCTTCACTTATGAAACTTAGTTTGGCTGGATATGAAATTCTGGGTTGAAAAGTCTTTTCTTTAAAATGTTGAATATTGACCCCCACTCTCTTCTGGCTTGTGGAGTTTCTGCCACAAGATCTGCTGTTAGTCTGATGGCCTTCCTTTTGTGGGTAACCGAACTTTTCTCTCTGACTGCCCTTAACATTTTTTCCTTCATTTCAACTTTGGTGAATCTGACAATTTTGTGTCTTGGAGTTGTTCTTCTCGAGGAGTATCTTTGTGGCATTCTCTGTGTTTCCTGAATTTGAATGTTGGCCTGACTCACTAGGTTGGGGAAGTTCTGGATAATATCCTGAAGAGTGTTTTCCAACTTGGTTCCATTCTCCCTGTCACTTTCAGGTACACCATTCAGATGTCAATTTGGTCTTTTCATATAGTCCCATATTTCTTAGAGGCTTTGTTTGTTTCTTTTTACTATTTTTTCTCTAAACTTCTCTTGTCATTTCATTTCATTCATTTGATCTTCATTCACGGATACCCTTTCTTCTACTTGATCGAATCGACTTCTGAAGCTTATGCATGCATCATGTAGTTCTTATGCCATGGTTTTCAGCTCCATCAGATCATTTAAGATCTTCTCCATGCTCTTCATTCTAGTTAGCCATTCGTCTAATCTTTTTTCAAGGTTTTTAGCTTCTTTGCCACGGGTTCAAACATCCTCCTTCAACTTGGAGAAGTTTGTTTTTACTGATCGTCTGAAGCCTACTTCTGTCAACTCGTGAAAGTCATTCTCTGTCCAGCTTTGTTGCGTTGCTAGCGAGGAGCTGTGTTCCTTTGGAGGAGAAGAGGTGCTCTAACTTTTAGAATTTTCAGCTTTTCTGCTCTGGTTTCTCCCCATCGTTGTGGTTTTATCTACCTTTGGCCTTTGATGATGGCGATGTACCGATTGGGTTTTGGTGTGGATGTCCTGTCTTTTTATTAGTTTTCCTTTTAACAGTCAGGACCCTCAGGGGCAGGTTTGTTGGAGTTTGCTGGAGGTCCACTCCAGACCCTGTTTACCTCAGTATCACCAGCGGAGGCTGAAGAACAGCAAACATTGCAGAACAGCCAATATTGCTGCCTCTTCCATCCTCTGGAAGCTTTGTCTCAGAGGGGCTACTAACTTTATGAGGTGTCAGTCGGCCCCCACTGGGAGGTGCCTCCCAGTTAGGCTACTTGGGGGTCAGGACCCACTTGAGGAGGCAGGCTGTCCATTCTCAGATCTCAAACTCCATGCTGGGAGAATCACTACTCTCTTCAAAGCTATCAGACAGGGACGTTTAAGTCTGCAGAAGTTTCTGCTGCCTTTTGCTCAGTTATGCACTGCCCCCAGAGGTGGAGTCTACAGAGGCAAGCAGGCCTCCTTGAGCTGCGGTGAGCTCCACCCAGTTCAAGCTTCCCTGCCACTTTGTTTACTTACTCAAGCCTCAGCAATGGTAGACACCCATCTCCCAACCTCACTGCCACCTTTCAGTTCAATCTCACACTGTTGTGCTAGCAGTGAGTGAGGCTCGGTGGGTATAGGACCCTCTGAGCCAGGCATGGTACATAATCTCCTGGTGTGCCGTTTGCTAAAATCATTTTTAAAAAAGCAGTATTAGGGTGGGAGTATCCCGATTTTCAGCTACCGTCTGTCAGGGCTTCCCTTGGCTAGGAAAGGGAATTCCTCAACCCCTTGTGCTTCCTGGGTGAGGCGATGCCCCACCCTGCTTCGGCTCACACTCTGTGGGCTGCACCCACTGTCCAACCAGCCCTTGTGAGATGAACCCGGTACCTCAGTTGGAAATGCAGAAGTCACCCATCTTATGTATCGCTCACAGTGGGAGCTGTAGACTGGAGCTGTTCCTATTGGGCCATCTAAATAGGTTTTCAAACGGCTCCTAAAAGAATGGTAATATTATTTCAATTGTTGATCTTACCAGGCAAGAAACAAGAGTTTCTTAGAAGACCAAAGTTTTGTTAATGTACATACTAAATTACACAGGGTAGATGGTTTAGGTTCTCAGTGTCTCTCTACTCCTAACTCCCGCTGACACTAACCACCCCCCACCAGCTACCACTTGTGATCACTCTCATCTTGATCTAAAAAAATATCATTAGCAGCTGAGAACATGATCAATCCAGAACTTCACAGATATTTATTGTATGATGCTCACATATCTGTTTTTTGGGGGTGGTTGTTTCCACTAAATAAAGTCTAGGTTTTTCTGTACTTTTTGTTTGACAGTCATCTGTTGGATCACTGGATGAAGTGGCAATTGCACAGCAGAATTTAAGACTCCAGAGATTACATATCTGAATATTGCAACATAGACAAATAATAGAAGAAAGAATATCATTGGGTTTTTTAGTACGTTTCTCAACCAGGAGTGAAGAGTACCCAAATTACCTACATAAAAATATCTTATTACCAATATAAATAGCCTGCACAACCAGATAAGGATGATTAGCTCAATTTTCTAAATTTGTTTGTTTGCTCCCCCAAAATTTTTAGTAATATATAAGAACCTGGAAAGGTGTGCATGGGGGTAACATCTTTCTCTGCGTAGAATGGCAAAGATTCCCCTCAAAGGCTAATTTTATATCTAAAATTTCTCTATTCTGAACATGTCCAATTCATAATCCTGTTGGATGATAAGAGCTCTGACACTAGGAGCATTCTTTAACTCTACTGCTGTTCTCTAAGACAAAGAATGTTGGAGTCTCCCTATTTCCTGAGCCTGTTGTAAAGCCTGAAAGTCAGGAAAATTGCAATTCAGCATTCCCCTTGAATGGCTGGCCTATAGTTCCCAATTGAGACTCAGTTTTTCTCTTTGAATTAATTTATCCAATTATTTATTTTTATCCAAGAGGGAAAACTAATACATCAGAATGGACCATGGGTGATGTCAGAGATTATCTTGAAAGGAGGCACCAGTCTAAAAAGTTAACAAATCCCTCTAAAATCTCCAGGTAGTAGCTTGGCTTTTGATCTTCAAATCTCTTATCTGTCATTGGATGTCATCCAATGACCCAGTCTCAGTCAATACTTCCATGAGTTTTTCAATTGTATTATAACATTTTGGCCCTCCTAATCCTGGGGATCTTCAATTTTTAGCTTGATATACAAAAATGCCAGCAAGTCAACATTTAGATCATCTAATATCCCCATGAATAGGGGAATCCTCAGAGATATCAAGGAAGAGATCAGCAAGAGAACATTTAATCCAGTAGCTTCACCTCTACTTAAAATCCCTCTCTATTAAGTTAGTGGATGCGGTATTCCAAAATTGGAAGGAATGTTTCTCAATTGAGGCTTAAGGGTGACAGTGATGGACTACGACATGAGGACTGTTGAGGATTATTAGAGATATCCACCACCTAACTAGTGAATCCAAGGGAAAGGGTATGCAACCAGCCACGTTTAAAATGAATATTGCAGCACCTGTATCAATGAAAGAATAATGTAGGGTTGTATTTTAATGTTTAGAAAATATTTCTTCTTATAGATTTCAGGGCAAAATAGGAGATAGGATGCTGATTCTTTCTCAAAGTTACTGTTTCTCAGAAAACTTGTTCAAATATATCACATAAATATAATTTCAAAATAGGTATTTGTCATTTTAAACTGCAGAAAGCATGGTGAATCTTCAGATGGTATAAATATGAAAGATTTCTGGTTTCTAAGATATTTTAGTTGATTCACAGTATGCAGATATGAATGCTGATGAGATCTATGAAGAAACAAATGAGGAGTCCAGATATATGACTAAGTCTTGAGATAATAATCCAGCTCCATTTAGAAATACATACAAATAATGATCATAGAAAATATTAAGCTGGTATTGAGAATAATTTCAGCAAGGCAAGCTTGAATTTATACAACTCAACACAAAGTATGAAATCTAATAAAAAATAATAAAGTCTATTATTCATTCTTTAGTGACTATACTAGTCACTTTATCAGAATTACCTCAATTATATTTTATAATTTATACAAAATTCCTCTTAAATGAGCATTGTCATTATTGCCATTTACAGGTGAAGATCCTAAGTCATGAGAAGTTAAATGAATAGGCCACAATTACACATAGAGTAAATGTGGAATCCCTGATTAGTCTACTTGCAAAGTCATATTCTCCACCAGGATATATGACCTAATAAAGAGCTTCTCGTGATAGAGATACAAAGTCATAGAATCATAGAAAAAGTTCTCAGGGGATATCTGATCCAACTTTCCGGAAAAAAATTGAAATCCACTCTATAAATATTTCCATTTAATCTTTTAAAAGTACTTTCTCTTTCTACCTTTCAAAAGATTTCCTCTAACCAGGAAAACTTATAAGACATTATATATATATATATATATATAAAATATAATATATATATAAATATATATATATATTTACATAACTTTATAAAATATATAGTACATAATCATTATATATAAAATTGTATTCTATAATTGTTACAAATAAAGTTATATGTGTGTATATATATAATTTTCAAGAGCTTAGTAGGTATCATATACATTTTAGGCTCTTAGATTTCATGGAAAATAGTAAAGTCACAGACACCTGAGCAAAGGGAAATAAATAAACAAAACAACCATTGACAATGTCTTTGAAGAAAATAAAACAGGGTGATGGATAAAAAGTGACTTGTGGTTATTTTAGATACAGTTATAAAAAGCAACTTATACAAGTTGCTTTATACAAAGGACTTGTTCCTTTATATAAAGGAATTTCATGTAAGGTAAAGCAGGAGTGACAATACAAAAACAAGCACGTAAAAATGTGGAAAAAAAGAATACTTAATGCACCCAAAACCATTCTTACAAATTGCCAAAAGCTGGCAATGAACTACATATAGTATATAAGGTAAAAGGAGATTTGTGTATTCACAGCAAACTGACTGAAGGTAAAAACTCTGAAAAATATGGTTGGAGAAGTAAGCAGAGGAAATAGTTTATATGACCTGCCATAACTTGCTGAGAATTAAAAATTTTAAAAATCAATGGAGGGTTTTGAGTAGAAAATGATAACCTGATTTATTTTTTAAAAGAATTCTATATAGTTTGAAATGAGTTCCTTATTGCAACAGGTCCAGAAAAGAATGGAAGCAGACAAATCTGTTGCATTATACCAAATGAAATATGATGGTAGCTTGAACTAGGGATACACAGGTGGGGATATTCAGAAGTGGATAGTGTTGGGATATGTTTTGGAGTTAACACCAAAAGCACTTGGTTATGGAGTAGGTACAGAAAGGAAAAAGAGTAGCATGAATTAATAGTAGGTTTTTAGTTTGAGTAATGGGATTGCCATACACAAAAAATGACACTTGAGAGAAACATTTGACTGGAGAGATAATCAAGGCCTCCATGTTGATGCTGATTAGACTTAAGAGATGAAGGCTGTCTCTTTGCTGTGTTTGCTCATTTGCTTCTTCTAGGCGTGCCATGGTCAAAAAGATTTCTCTTTCCTATACATAGCAGCTATTGGATGTCCTCTTTCAGGTCATTGACACTTGTGTTCTACTGTCGCATGACTTGTTTTCCTTAGCTTTTTTTTTGGCATCCTTCAAATATAATTCATTTTTAGTATAATTATCCAAAACGAGGGGCTATATGTGGGAAAATCAACTGTTTTCCTTTTACATTCACACCACTCTCAGTACTTCACTTCTGTGGCCAGATTTGTGTGTTTGTGTTTTCCAACATTGATCAATTTTCTGACACCAGCTGGGTGTCCAACATTTCAAATCAATTCTGTCACTTGCTGAAGTTAGAGCAGACCCTGCGCGTTACAAGATAAATCCTATAACATTGGTACCCACTTCGGACATGAATAGCAAACAGTAAGTCTCTAGATTACCCACAACTTCTGTCTAACTTGGATACAGCTTGAAGGTTCCCATGACCCCTCCATTTCAAGGTTCGATAATTTGCTAGACTGGCTCACAGAACCTAGAAAAACAGTGTGTTTTAAATTGCCTATTTATTACAAGTGATATTCTAGAAGATAAAATGAACAGCCAGATAAAGAGATACACAGTGTGAGGTCTTGAAGAATCCCAAGCACAAGATCTTCTGTCCTTGTGAAGTTTTGGTGCACCACCCTCAAAGTACACGTATAATTCACCAACTTGGAGGCTCTCAGAACTCCATCATTCAGAGAATTTGTAATAAGGGTGTCATAACATAGGCATAATCAATTATTCACTCAATCTCCAGTCTCTTTCTTCTTCTTGGAGAATGGAGGTGGAAAGGGGCTGATAGTTCCAAGCCTCTAATCTTGGTTTGGCCTTCGGGTGATCAGTCCCCATCCAGGAACCCATCAAGATTTGCTTCTTCAGAAAGAAACACATTCCTATTGTCCAGGAAATTCCAAGGGATTAAAAGCACTGAATCAGGAACTGGGGTAAAAATGCAAATATTGGAACAAAAGACACACCTATCACTCTTATCACTTAGGAAATTATAAGTGTTTCAGGAGCTCTTTGCCAGAAACTAGAGATAAAAACCAAAATATATATTTCTTACTGCAAATCACAATATCACAGGTATAAGTGGTAAACATAAATGGACACAGAAAAAATTTGTGAGATATTTTAAAATCTGAATTTTTCAGCTTTTATGTGAAGCTGTATCACATGAAAGCTTTCTGCTGTAACATATTGACAGATTCTAACATAGTCAACTCTAATGAGTCTCAAAATATGAAATTATGCCACTAAATTCATAAAGACTTCAGCGAGGAAGATAGTTTACTAGAGAGGCAAAGGAAGGAACACTGCCAAAGGAGCTTAGCTCTTGGTTGTGTATGAAAGTTGTTGTCCTGGGGAGCCAGTGGGAGAATACAGTTTTCTGTGCTGGGAAGAAAATATAAAAGAGTAGAAAAAAGCAGAAGAAATGATATTGTTCAGGAAAAAGAAAAGCCTGATTTCTGAAGTGGAAAGAAAAAAACAGGACAATTCACTGAGTTATCATAAGCTAAGTTTGGGTGAGGGCAAATGAAGCAGTGGGTATCTGAGTGACATTTTCTTACTTAGGATTCTCTACTTTAAATTAAAAATTATATTCATCTTTATTGAAGAATTTAGGAATGCCCTGTTTTCACTGTTCAATTTCATCTTGCAACGAAGAGAGTCAGTGATCCTCACAAATTTTAAAATGAGAAACATCCTAATCATCATTCTATTAAAAGTCTTCATTTCTACAAATGAGGAAACCAAGACCCAGACAATTGAAATGGATCCATACTGACCCACCTAGAACCCAGGTGACCTCCATTCACTTTAACACCTGTGTCAAGGTTTGGGGCTTTTCTTTAATAGAAGTTACTTGAGTACCTTCAGACTTTTCAAAGTGATGTAATAAATAAGTCGCCCTGGCCGGGCGCGGTGGCTCAAGCCTGTAATCCCAGCACTTTGGGAGGCCGAGACGGGCGGATCATGAGGTCAGGAGATCGAGACCATCCTGGCTAACCCGGTGAAACTCCGTCTCTACTAAAAAATACAAAAAAAAAAAAAAAAAAAAACCTAGCCGGGCGAGGTGGCAGGCGCCTGTAGTCCCAGCTACTCGGGAGGCTGAGGCAGGAGAATGGCGTGAACCCGGGAGGCGGAGCTTGCAGTGAGCTGAGATCCGGCCACTGCACTCCAGCCTGGGCGACAGAGCGAGACTCCGTCTCAAAAAAAAAAAAAAATAAAATAAAAATAAATAAATAAATAAATAAATAAGTCGCCCTGATGTTTTATATGCATAAAAGACTTCTGAAAGGAAATTACTCCCACTTTTATATATTGGAAAAATATTTTTCTATGAAAGAGGATTGGAGATGTTTTTTTCTATTTCTAATATGTTCTTAGAGGACAAAGTTGAGAGTTCCCCCCCCCCGACAATATAAAAAAATTCTAATAATTATGTTATCCAGAAAGTTAACATGGTAAATTTTAACAAAATGCATCTCTTCTCTGCATGGGGCTTAAGCCAGTTGGGCAGCCACTTGGAGAAAAAAGATACCTCAAGCTACACTAAAAAGCAAACATTGTAGATGTTTGAACTAAATAACCTTTAAAGCTTATTCAACCCTGAAATAGAATTATTCTGTGGGTAAACATTCTCCAACTAGAGAAGGCCTTAATAGTCAACATCATCTAGGGACAGTGTTGAATCATTTTGAGACATAATCAGAGCATATTTGATGACTAAAGTTATACAATAGAGGAATTTTCAGGGAGATAGTACAAATAGCAATGGTGTAAGAGTGGCTAAAATTAATTCAAAATGGTTAATAGGATGTCATTAAAATAAACTCTAAAAATATGCATCTCATTCAGTTTCATGGAGAACAAAAGCACTTCTCACTGAAAAATTACCCTGTGTGAATAGAAAAATATTTCCAATAATCTAGAAAAACTACAATAGCAGATTCTCTCCAAATTATCAGCACTGACTTACTGTATTACTCTATCAGCTACTCTACGCTGCAGAGTCATAACACAGGTTTGTGGACTATAACATAGATTATGTTATTGTGGTGTCCAGTGAATTTGTGAAAGATGGAAAATGCAAGTTGACTTCCTAATGAGGTTTTCAATTCATAATAATTATGATAATGTTTACAGATTACTTTACTCTGAATTATATCACTTGATTTTTACAACAATCTTCTGGACTTGGCAAGACAAGTAATGTTTTATCACTTCATGGATGAGGAAACTAGTATTTCAGATGTAAATTTTACCATATCATAGAATCATATATTATTATCACTATTATGTTTATTCAGTTCCAGCAGTTTCTGCCTGTCATGAGTTATTATCATCGTTTAATCAAAATATTCACAATATGGTTTAATATCTAGTAATTAGCACTGTGCAATTTTCATTTTAAATATTTTCATAGATGTTTTTGCATAATTATTTGTATAACAACATTAATATTGACCTATCTAATATCATTAAAAAACTTGTTATGTTGGGGGAGGAAGATCATGTTAAATTTATAAATTGACTTAAAGTAATATTTTAGTGATTTTCAGATATACTACCATAATATTTAAAACTAAAGATTGGTTTGCTTCCTTTTTTCAATTTCTTATGTCTTTAATTGATGCCTTTTATTTTATTGTTTTGATTTTTTCATACAGTACAATATAAAAGCATGATAAAGGAGATAACAAATTATTATATCCCTTCGGTATAATCTTAATAAAAATGTCTGCAGTGTTTTCCATTAAGATGATCATTTAGTAGAAAAATATACTTACTTATGTTCCTGTTAAAACAAGGTTGACCGGCTGGGGGCAGTGGCTCACACCTGTAATCCCAGCACTTCGGGAGGCCAAGACAGGCAAATAACCTGACGTCAGGAGTTCAAGACCAGCCTGGCCAACATGGTAAAACCATGTCTCTATTAAAAATACAAAAATTGGCTGGGTGTGGTGATGGGCACCTGTAATCCCAGCTACTCTGGAGGCCGAGGCAGGAGAATAGCTTGAACCCGGGAGGTGGAGGTTGTAGCGAGCCGAGATCATGCCACTGCACTCCACTCTGGGCAACAGAGTCAGACTACGTCTAAAAAAAAAAAAAAAAAAAAAAAGCTTGACCAATCCCATTTTCTCACGTATTTTTTATGAGAGGTGGGTGCTAGATAATGCAAAAGGCTTTTTCTGTATGTGTAGAAATAACTGTGATTTTTATCTCTAACTCTATTAATAAAGTGATTTATATTGTGGGTTCCTAACATTGAACAACTTTTTATTTATGAAATAATCCAACTTGACATCGGTATATTATTATTTTTAATGTGGTTTTCAGTTTTCTTATTATTATGTTATTTAACTTTCGTTCATTGAGGTATGGGTATTTGTAATCTTTCAGAGTATATTTGTCAAATTTAGGTATCAACATTAAATTTTCTCCTCCAGATGAAAGTTTTTATTCAGTTTTTGTGTTCTGGAATAATTTTACAACTCTGGGACTATTTGGTCTTTAAAGATTTTATAGAATTTGCTTTTAAATCATCTTGGCATGGAGATTTCGGAAGAAGTTCTCCAATAACATTGTCTACTTTTTCTATTGATTTCAGTTGGGTTAAAGTTTCTCTTTCTAATAGTTTAAATTTGATATTGAGTTTTCAAATGATATTTAGCTATTTAGCTAGGGAAATTTATTTTATCTAGCTTTTCATAAATAGTTGTAGAAGAACCTCATAAGTTTTAAAAGTCCTTCTGTTTCAGTGGTCATGTACTACTCTTACAATTTCTTATTTTTTACATTTTTGGTTTTTCTCCTTTTTCCTAAGTTAGTGACTGAGAGCTTTATTTTGTTATACTTTTTTCACAAAACAAGGTTTTACTTATTAGAGATAGTTTTTTTTTGCATTTTTACTGAATAAATTTCTGCTTTTCCCTTTACCATTTCCTTTTCTCAAAATTTTGAAAGAACTCCAGTTATTTAATAATAAAATGAACTGTAATGAAAACTATAAAATTAACACAACTGTTTACATCTGCCCCGTTTATTTTAAAATATCTTTCTCTTTCTCTTTCACTCCCTCACTTGCAAATAACGTTGATGCTTTTGATTCTTTTAGCCTTAAATATCTCACTGTATATTTCCTATTATATTCACATGGATATTGTCTTACATTTCTTCAGGAAAATTATCAAAATTAGGAAATTTAGCATTGATATGATACTATTATCCATATGTCTAACCCACAGTTTATATTCAAATATTTTCATGAATACTGTTAATGACCTTTACACTGTATTTTAACCCCACGCCAAAATTCAATCCAGGATTATGCTTTATATTTAACTGCCATGTACCTTTAATCTCCTTTGATCTGGAAAGAAACTCAGGACTTTGCATCTATTTTACATTGACATATTTGAGAAGTCCAGACCAGTTATTTTACAGAATGTCTCTCAATTTGGTTTTGTCTCATGTTTCCACTTAATTATATTCCAGTTATGAATTTTTGGTAGAAATACCATGGAAATACATTTATTATATTATTGATGATGTTTGAGCATTTGGTAATAGTACTATCTGCCAGAAATCCTCACTTTAAATTATAATTTTTCCCATTTTTGTTGAAAAGTAAGTTGTGAGGAAAATTTGACTATGTAAATTTAATTAATTTTTGATACTTATATTAACCTACATTTAGTCATTGTGAACCCGCTCAGGCTCATTCTTTTGTTATTTTGATATGTCTGCATCACTCTGAGTGCTTCCTTACTTTATTGCTTGGGAAGATGCTTCAGGCTCATCTTACACACACATTTTTCACCCCAGTTTTGAAATGTGCCTTTACTCAAAGTAGTCAGAGTCAGAGTTCCTTTTAGCAAATAACAGAGTTTAGAAACAGAACTGAGCAACAGGGCATGCTCATTGATATTGGGGTTTCATCATTTTGGGGCTATCTCAGTAGACAGAGTGAGACAAAAACCATATACACACATTCATACTTCATGTGCATATATATTTACATCAATTTACATGTATATGCTACATAGATATATATTTATGTATAAATAGATATAAATATTCTGAGTTCACATTTATATCTATATTATGAACCAACAATTCAGAGTACATTCTCCACTTCTTTTTTCTGATATTTGTGACTTTTCTCCAACAAGGAGAAACCTGTCTTCCATTGTCCTCAATATAATGTCTCATTTGTACAGAAGCTATCCCCAGTGTTCTTCAGTCTATAAATCTGTTTCCATCATTCACACATTGATTCAGCCTTAAGAATTTCCATGAACATATTTTGTAGTGTTGATCTGATAGAGACTTTGTTTTGCCATTTCATCCTTTTTTCTCTTCTGGGACTCCCACATCAAGCACTAATGCATGTGATTAATGCCAGATATTAATCTGATAATTAATGAAGGCTGAAAAATCCTAAATATTTAGTATCAATTTTATAGAAAGCATGCAAAAAATTATAGTTTTTATTTTGTCATCTCTCTGTAACTTGATCTCTGCTTGGTCATTACTACCTAAGCTTTAAGGGGAAATCAAATACTGTAGAATCAATCTATTGCTCAGAAGTATTTGTAAAAGTCACACATAATGGCTTTAAGTTAATCAAAACTGTTATTATTTAATGCAGTTAACATTCTTGAGGGGATGAAATAATTTTATCACCAGCTTATATTTCTCACTGTGCCTAGCCCAGTGAGAATCTACTCAAAAATCTTTTGCTGATTGCTTTTATGTCCCCTAATGACCTTGCCCTGTCATTCTCTATCTCCCCTGAGCCTAGTGCAGTTATATTAGACAGGTCCTAGAGAGTAGAGAAACAGTATAGTATATTGTGTATGTTCATATTGATAGCTTTTTATTAAAAATACATATTGTGCAGGCAACATTGTAATAATAAAAATGCAAGGCCAAAACTCAGAATAATCCCACCTCCTTAACAGATCAGTTTTCTTATTCTTTATTGCTTTCCAACCTTTATTAATGTGCTTTACAATTTTGCATACCAACAATAATAAGTAGGTTAAAATTTAATACTCAGAATTGATTAAATTTTAGCAAGACATATCTGAATGTCAGTTATATGTATGACACCCAGCTACAAGTGGAGCCCTGGAAATTCATAGAGATATCGAATTTAATATACAAGTACTTTGAAATGGCTATGAAACTAAAGATAGGAAAAAAATAAGATAAAATGCTGTATTTTTAGGTAGTGAATAATTACTCTCTTAAAATTAAGGCTGGCAGCACATATGTATGCATATTTTATTTCTTCCTAAGCTTATTTGGAGAAAATGCAGCCTAAAATTAGAAGAGAAAATGCAGCCTAAAATTGGAAAACCTGGCTTGAAATGACTTTTACATCTGGTAATAGCCATGAAAGAAGTTTAAGAAATAAAATAAGATAGCAATATGAGTTAAATATTATATGATTATTTTACTTGGTTGATTATCTTTTACTCTCTTCTCCCAAAGAAGACAATTTAGATTTCAATTGCCAAATATTAAAATAAGAAGTATGGTCAAGATAAATCATGCCAAAATTCTTTTTTACTCTAACATTCTAGATGGCACTGTATCACAGGATATAAACAATGTAGCCTAGAGAAATATATGGGTTGAATCAATTCCCAAGTCATCTAGAGTTTTATCTAGTATTTCATCTGATCACATAAAGCCTACGTGTTTTTTACATGTAAAATATAATCTAATTATTTTTACAGAAGCCACTCATGAGGGAATAGACCACGTTCGTTCCCTTTTATTATGTGGCATAAATATTTTCTATGCTAATGTACTAGATTTGACATTGATTCTACTGTGGCGTCTCTGTCATGTGCTTGTTACCTTTTTAAAATATTCAGTCATTCCTTGCATTTTTAATGGGAAGATAATGGAATCTGAGAAGACTGGAAAACAGTGAAATTATTTCTGAAGTCTATTACAGTCAAATATAAATATTTCCAGTTAATACAATCCATATTCTCAGGAATAAAAAATCAGCTGGATTAAATGTGACAAATGCCAAATATTTACAAAATTGCTATAGAGATGAAATTATTTACTTGCAAATGTAGAATGCAAAATTGACACTGAAGCAAAAATTCATAGTTAAAATGTACTGAGCAAACACCGTTGGTCATGTGCACTCTTAAGTAATTTTCATATACAACTCCTTATACTCAAAATCGCCCTGAAAATGTTGCATTATTTTCATTACCTGTAAAAAACAGAGGGCTAGTGTGATTTAAAACAATTACTTAAAAGTTTACACCCAGGAAATGAGTGACAGATCTGCAATTTACACACATATGTTTGAATTCAAAATTTCTATTATATTTACACCTAGTAAAAAATTGGAACTCTTTTCTGTTATTTATTACCAATGAAGTTTATATTGGAGAAAGTACCACCTAAACCTTTCCAATTATTTAGCAGAATGATTTACACATGTACATAAGCACTAACGATTAGATTAATTTCAATCTGTTATTGAATTTAAGTCACTAAGTTTCAATGACTGTAATATGGTTGACTCTGTTTCCCCACTCAAATCTCAAGTTGAATTGTAATCCCCAGTGTTGAGGGAGGGACATGGTGGGACATGATTGGATCATGAGGATGGCTTCTAACGGTTTAGCACCATGCCCCTAGTGCTGTGTTGTGATTGAGTTCTTAGGAGATCTGGTCATTTAAAAGTGTGTAGCACCTTGCCTTTCTCTCTGTCTTCCTCCTACCCCAGCCATGTAGGACGTGCAGATCTGGTCATTTAAAAGTGTGTAGCACCTTGCCTTTCTCTCTGTCTTCCTCCTACCCCAGCCATATAGGATGTGCTGGCTTTCCCTTTAACTTTCACCATGATTGTAAGTTTCCCAAGGCCTCCCCCAGCCATGCTTTCTGTACAGCCTGCGTAACTATAAGCCAATTAGATCTCTTTTCTTTGTAAATTACCCAGTCTCAGGTAGTTCGTTATAGCAATGTGAGAATGTACTAATACAGACTGGAACACATTCTGCCTTCAAATGCAATATCAATGTATTTACTCATCATTCTTGACTTTATATCACTGTGAAGATATTTTTTAGTTTATAACACATTTCAATGTAAATTGTTTGGAGACAGGTAGCAATTCTGTGACATAGACAATGTAGGGATTAGGATCATCATTTAACCTAGGAAGTAACAGTGTCTCAGAGAATCAGAATAGCTGTTAAGATGCGGGTTTCCTAGAACAGAGTGCAATTTTTAAAACTATATCACACTTATTAATATTTTTAAAACATACGTAAAAAAATCTGGCTTACATAGAGTTCATAATCTTATCTTCATAAAACTATACTTTTTTTTCTAGTTCTAGAAGTTTTCTACACTTTACCTTGGTGGCATAATATTTTCCTGACCACTCCATGTAAAAATCACTGCTTTTCCACCTTCCAAGACCCTTTACTCAACCTATTTATCATCTACTTCTCAAGGTATCTCAGCTTTTACTATGCAAGATGGCAAACTTCCCTTCCCATAAATGTCTCCACAATGAAGAGAAAAAGCCTTTTGCCTAATATACTTTCATTTTTTTGTTTTTCTTTTTGAGACGGAGTTTCACTCTATAGCCCATGCTGGAGTGCAGTGGTGTGACCTCGGCTCACTGAAACCTCCACCTCCAGGTTTCAAGTGATTCTCCTGCCTCAGACTCCTGAGTAGCTGCGACTACTGGCGTGTGCTACAATGCCCAGCTATTTTTTTTGTATTTTTAGTAGAGATGAGGTTTTGCCATGTTGGCCAGGTTACGCTCAAACTCCTGACCTCAGGTGATCCGCATGCCTTAACCTCCCAAAGTGCTGGGATTACAGGTGTGAGCCACCACGCCCGGCCACCTAATATACGTTTTAAGTATGCTATCAATATTTCGGCTTCAACAATTATCACACTTTTAATTGTACATTTATTTGTGAAAACATTTACTTAATGTCTTCCTATGCCACCTTACTGTGATCTCTCCACTCTAATCCTTCACCCTGTTCATTTTGTATCCTCTCCACAGCATTCAGCACTTTGCTTAGCACAGAATATATGCTCAATAATTGTTTTTGAAATTGAACTGACTATAATAACTTATTTCAAAATGTGTTATAAGTAACATTACATGATATGCAATTAAGACTAAACCTGCATTTACAGTTTATTTGGTAATAAGTGAGATAATAACTTCACCTGGTTTTAAATAAAGTTAACAAAAGAGGAACAAGTAAACTGCTTTCAGTGTAGGTTTCCATTTGATTTTCAGGGCTACCCTCAGGAATAAGATCTGAGGTCTTTGAAGCAATAGGTTTTCTTTGCTTGGTTGGTTAGTTTCCCCTCATACCTTCATGAAACACAGAAAGATCTTTCACAAGGAGAACATAAGAACTTAGTTTCTTTTGGGGGCCTTCTAGGATAATCGTATTTTAGAATGAAAGACAACAGAAAAAAAAAAATTAGCAAAGACCATATGGTGGCATGCAACAGAGGCTCAGCAGACGTGGTGACAGCCCAGCAGTGTCCTGGCTGGACAATAGTAGGAACTAACACCTTACTGTAGTGAACTCTTACACATGAGACAGTTTGGAGTCCCTGAGAAAGGAGAGATGATTTTCACACAAATGAATCCCACACATTTGTAGGTAGGGACTATGAATAATGTTATCCATTGGGTGGTAAGGCTATTTAGATCACAAAAGAGACTTATGTTTTTGGAGAGGTAAATGAAGTCAGAGTATTTGCCAATAATGAGATGAGATATGAAACTTAAGAAAAGCCAGCACACATATTCTTCCTTTGCTGAAAAGAAAATTTTCACTTGACTGGCAAGTAATGTGTGGCTAGAGCAGTAAAATCTAATACACTAGTGGTATTAATGACTGAGTATTAATGAGTGAATAACAACTTCTGAATTCAGAATCACCTGAGTTGGAATTCTGATTCTGTGTGAAGCCTTGGTTAATCTCTCAGATTCATAATTAACTAATATTTAAATTTGAGATAATGCCTTTTAACCTAACCGTGATATTAATAAATAAAATAATTTGCATCTGATATTTCAGAGTTCTGAATAGATAATTAGTACTCAGTTAATCTTTCCTTATTTCCTATTTCTCTAATCCTTGTATTTCCCAAATTGAACACTTCAGGGCATTTAGATTTCTGATACTTATATTCAAATGGCTATTTTAGTTTATAACAGAACAAGATGGCTTTATGTTCACAGTTCTAAAACGGAATCACTTATATTGTCACATATGGCAGAATTCCTTTTTTAAATCTAAATGATAGTACATTGTATAAACATAACACATTTTAAAATCTATTCTTCCATTGATGAACATTTAGATGATTTCAGTTTCTTGGATATTGTAAATAATGTTGCAAGACATGTGAACTGCAGATATCTCTTAAACATACTGATTTCAATTGTTTGGATATATACTGATATGGTTTGGTGGTGTCACCACCCAAATCTCATCTTGAATTCCCACTTGTTGTGGGAGGGACCTGGTGGGAGGTAATTGAAACATGGGGGGCAAGTTTTTTCTGTGCTGTTCTTGTGACAGTGAATAAATCCATGAAATCTGATTGTTTTAAAAAGAGGAGTTCCCCTGCATAAGTTCTCTCTCTTTGCCTGCTGCCATCCATGTAAGACGTGATTTGCTCCTCCTTGCCTTCCACCATGATTGTGAGGCTTCCTCAGCCACGTGAAACTGTAAATCCAGTTAAACCTCTTTCTTTTGTAAACTGCCCCGTCTTGGGTATGTCTTTATCAGCAGCATGAAAACAGACTAATATATCTACTACCTAGCAGTGGGATTGCCGGGTCATATAGTATGTCTATTTTTAATTTTTTATAGAACTTCTCTAAAAGTTTTTCATAGTGGCTACACCATTATACATTCCACCAACAGTGTGCAAGTGTTACAATTTATCCACATTCTCACCAACACTTGTTATCTTTTGTTTTTGTTTATTTTAATAATAATCATCCTAGCAAGTGCAAGGTGATATCTCAATTGTGGTTTTCATTTTCACTTTTCTGGTGATTGGTGAGGTTAAGCATTTTGTGATGTAATTTTGGGCCATTTGTATATCTACTTTTGAAAAATGTCTAAGCATAACGCTTCAGTTATGCAACCTGGATAAGTTCTACAGATCTACTATACAGCATAGTGCCTATAGTTAACAATAACACATCGTACACTTAAATATTTGTTAAGAGGATTGATCTGAAGTTGTGATATTTTTTATTTTCAACTTTTATTTTAGATATAAGAGATTCATGAGCAGTTTTGTTATACATGTATATTGCATCCAGATAGTGAGCAAAGTACCCAATAAGTCTTTTTTCAACCCACAACCTCCTTCTTCCCCAAAACAGTAGTCCACAGTGTCTGTTGTGCCCATGTTTTTATCTATGTGTGCTCGATGTTTAGCTTCCACTTGAGTGAGAACATGTGGCATTTGTCTCTCTTTTCCTGCATTAATTCATTCAGGATTGTGGCCTCCACTTCCATCGATGTTATTGCAAAGGACATAATTTCATTCTTTTTTAAGGATATGTAGTATTGTATAGTGTATATATATCACAATTATTTTTCCCAACACACCATTGATGGGCATCTAGGTTGCTATTGTGAATAGCACAGCAATGAACATACAAGTGCACATGTCTTTTGGTAGAATGATCTATATTCCTTTGGCTATATACCCAGTAATTGGATTGTTGAGTTGAATGGTCTTAGTTCAACTCTGTCTCAAGTTCTTTGAGAAATTTCCAAAAAGCTTTTCATCGTGACTGAACTAATTTACATTCACACCAATAGTGTGTAAGCATTCCCTTTTCTCTGCAGCCTTGCTAATACCTATTGTTTTTGCACTTATCAATATATACTTATTAATAATAATCATTCTTGTTGGGGTGAGATGATATCTCATTGTGGTTTTAATTTGCATTTATCTGATGATTAGTGGTGATGAACATTTTTCATATATTTGTTGACCATGTGTATGTCTTCTTTTGAGAATTGTTTGTCTATGTCTTTTGACCACTTTTAATGGAGTTTTTTTTGTTTTTTGTTTTGTTTTTGTTTTTGTTTTTTTGCTTGTTAAATTATTTAAGTTCCTTACAGATTCTGGATATTAGGCCTTTGTTGGATGCATAGTTTATGAATACTTTCTCCCCTTCTGTTCCTCTGTTGACAGTT
Organism: Macaca thibetana thibetana; assembly: GCF_024542745.1. Lineage (NCBI taxonomy): Eukaryota > Metazoa > Chordata > Mammalia > Primates > Cercopithecidae > Macaca > Macaca thibetana. Next base: position 41,606,389 of record NC_065591.1, on the reverse strand, counting down.
TCTTTTGATGTGTAGAAGGTCTTTAGTTTAATTAGGTCAATTAGGTCCCACTTGTCAAATTTTGTTTTGCTGCATTTGCTTTTGAGGACCTAGTCATAAATAATTTCCCAAGTCCAATGTCCAGAATATTATCTCCCAGGATTTTTTCCAAGATTCTTAAAGTTTGAGACCATATATTTAAATCTTACCCATCTGGAGTTAATTTTTTTATATGGTAAAAGATAGTTGTCCAGTTTCATTCTTCTGCATATGGCTAGTCAGCTCTCCCAGCACCATTCATTGAACAGGGAGTTGTTTCCCTATTGGTAATTTGCCTCAACTTTGTGGAAGATAAGATGGCTGTAGCTGTTGGCCTTTATTTCTGGGTTCTCTATTCTGTTCCATTAATCTATTTGTTTGTTTTTCTACAAGTACCATGATGTTTTGGTTACTCTAACCTTACAGTATTGTTAGAATTTGGGTAATATAACGACCCTAGACTGCGAGCCTGAGCTGATTCTTTCTCATCTGAAAGGCTTGGTATTCTTTTAACTGTGGTCTAAGTTAAGTGTAGTCAGTTGTCTCCATTTCTGAATGTTTTTAGAGGGCCAATGCTCTGTACACAGTCTTTATTTGTGGCTGAATTCATGCACTTGGTTTTACATTGGGGTATGTTAGCAAAGTATGTTTGATGTTGTGGTTTGGGCTGTGATCTGAATGATGACAATTAAGGATAATGGGCAGTAGACAGCTTCTTACTCTGCCATGCAGCTTCTCTGTGTTTTCTCATATTTGTGGCCATTCTGTGCAGTGCAGAGGAGAGAGAGAGGTGACTGCCTTACCAGGTCTGCTCCTGGGCCATGGAAGAACCCCCTTTGATGACTAGCACTGTATCCACATTTCTTTTGTTAGATGTTATGAACTGTGGTGCTTCCTTGGAAAGTGGATGGGCCAGGGAGATAGACCACGCCTTTTCTGGGCCAGCCCTGTGGAGGAAGGCATGGCGCAGGCCCACAGCAGCCCATGAAGTCATGCAACTTACTCCTCTCAGTGCTCTGAGGGTGTGGACTTTCCTGCTAGAGTACAAGCCTTAGGTTATGCCTCAGCATTCCCAAGTTGCACACCATGGGGCACCTGGATCAGCTAGTGACTTCATCCTCTGGACTTCCAAAGTTGGGTTCTGAGTGCACTGAGGGATTTGAAGTGGTGCTCCCAGGCTGCTGGGAACATACTCTGGAGGAGCAGATCACTTAGGCTGGGCACCAGAGGCTACACTGTGCACACACTCTTGTGATGTGACCAGGCAAAGGCCTTGGGAAGAGCTGACAGGGAGGAGAGCCTGAGGAAGAGATGTTTCCCAGTCTCCATAGAGGGGAAGCCATTCCTGACTTTCTCCTGGCTCAGTGGTCAGCTGGGGCTAGAGCTTCTTGGAGGGAGGTGGTGGGTCTTGGGAGATGGGCACCTATGACCATAATTTGCAGGAGCTGTGCCATGCACAAAGGCCTCTAGCTCCATGCCAGCTGAAGCTCTGTCTCTGTCTACTCTCTGGGTATATCCTCCTGTGAGTTCAAACTTTCATGGGAGTTCTAGGGCCCCCATTAGCTAGGATCTTAGAGGTCCATGGCAAGAGTAGGTGGCCTGATAGTCCCTTTCACTTACCCCTTCCCCAGGAGCTGTTCAAGGCAAGGAAGTTGCTATAGCACTCAGGTACCCTGCATAGGGTTCTCAGCCTCTACTCTCCTCAGCCTCAGTGTCTGTATCACATTTCCATCCACTCTCAGGTGATTTCTCTCCAAAGATCTCTTGAAATGATGTTAGTTTACTCCAACACTTGGCTTCTATTGGTGCGAATGGTGCTTCCTGGCTGCATCTAGTCAGCCTCTTTCCCCCTGTTAAGTGTTCTTACACACACAAAAGAAGGAGGCAAGAGGAAACTTTGGAGGTGATGAATATATTTATTACCTTGATTGTGGTTATGGATTCATAGGTGTATGCATTTGTTCAAATCCAACAAGTTGTACACATTAGATATGTGCAGTGTTTTATATAACAATCACCACAGTAAAGCTGTTAAAGATATGTTCATAAATACAAACTCAAATATCTCATTAAGAAAATGTTTTATTTTCCTCTACTTACATAATATTTTAAACCATGTGATGACTTATTTCATTAACATTCATATACACTTCTGAATTCCATCTAATCTAACCTAAAATTCTAGTTAAATATACTTTTCTATATGACCAAGAAAAGAGAGATTATTGATAATTGCTGAAAGACTGCATGCTCTTTCTGGATTGCCTAGAAAACAGAAGCAGTTCTGAGATTTTCATAGTTGACAAGTCCTGAAGAGTTGATAACTCAGATGAATAACTAAAAAAAAATTAGACAATAGCAGTATTATAAAACCAAGTCAAAGTATTTCCTTCGGAGCTTAGGGTGAAATAAAAATATAAATCAACTAGGAAAACAAAGAAAATAAGATAAAATATTAAAAGGCAACTTTTTATTCATTCTGGTTGCTTGCTTGGTTTCCTTGATTGTAAGAAAACTATGTTGGTGGATAGGCAATGTAGATTTAAAAGTGTTTGATGCTCTACATTTTAAAATTTGGATAGAAAAAACATCCTCTTATTTAAAGTTTGAGACAAGTACTAGTAAGTTTCACACAAATGAAAGATTTAACCTAAATATGTTCCCTTGAATAGAATGAGTCTATAACTTAATATCCAAGTGAGATATTTATCAGACTGAAAGGTGATTCTGTTAGAAATCATTCCGTGATAATCAGTACATACTAGGCCAGTCCTCGGCAAACCATAACATATACTCTCCCTGGTTTAAATTCTAATAAGAGTTACAACTATAACTGTTACTCACCAAAAAATGCTGCATGAATTGCGCAGGGTACCGTATCCATACTGGATTGTATTCCATATGTCACTACTCACATAACATTCAATGTAAATTCTGTACCCTAGATTTATGGACTGGATCCTAACATCTAGTTTAGCACTTACAAAAGTCTCTACATAGTTTAAATCATTTATTCTTCATAACAATTCTGAGATAGTTCTTATTATTATACTCACTCACTTTACAGGTAAAAGAAATAAGCATCTTTAATTAATCTTTCCGAAATCTCTCAGCATGTAACTGATTCAACTGGTTTGAGCACATAAAACTTTCCTGGCCGGGCGCGGTGGCTCACGCCTGTAATCCCGGCACTTTGGGAGGCCAAGGCGGGCAGATCACGAGGTCAGGAGATAGAGACCATCCTAGCTAACACGGTGAAACCCCGTCTCCACGAAAAATACAAAAATTTAGCCGGGCCTGGTGGCGGGCGCCTGTAGTCCCAGCTACTCGGGAGGCTGAGGCAGGAGAATGGCGTGAACGCGGGAGGTGGAGCCTGCAGTGAGCTGAGATCGCGCCACTGAACTCCAGCCTGGGTGACAGAGCAAGACTCCATCTCAAAAATAAATAAATAAATAAATAAAACTTTCCTGCTGTTCCATACTTTAACCATTACACTATAGTTTTCTCTGTTAATGCTTTTTTTTTTTTCCAGCATGTCTTTCTCAGTGCCAAGCACAATGCTCTGTAGGTATAAACACTTAGAAATTCAATATATTTACCCATAATTTATTCTATTCAAATTATTTCCATTGTATTAGTCAAAATTATGCATACAAATTTTACAGTAGTGAATTGATATGCACATAGAATAGTTTGAATGACAGACTGCATAAGTCAGAACTTCACTACTGCCACTTTTATTTTGAGTTTTAAAACAAATTACATATTCTTAGAATACACTCTTATGTTTGTTATTCAGCTACATAAATTTCCACTCATTTAAAGATTCAAAACCTCCCTCCCTTGACATAATCACTCAGTTGACAGTAGTTTGACCTAGTAATCACTACAAAATGATCTAAACATACTCCTCCAAATATGTTCCTTTAAAAGAAAAATTAAATCAATCTCAGTTTTGAAACTATAGCACATGTGAAGTCAAATGTGTGTTTAGTTTTCCTGAACTTATGATTTTTAAAATTCATTTAAAAATATTTACATACAATACTCTGCATTCAAATTGAAACCTGAATACAAAAATCACCCACGAGATGAGTGGGTGCATAATGGGAAGAAAGTAGCAAGTGAAAGAGGAAGTGAATTAATGTATTAAGTTTTAAATATTTATTATGAGTATGTCTCCTTCCTATTTTAAACACAGTTACTCTCCAGTAGTTGAGTAATGCAAAATGATGTTAACGTGGCAAATATTAAAAGACTTACCAATATATATAAGGCATAGGAAAAAGTTTCAGCTTCTCAAGCTCTTTTAATAATATTTAGACTTAACTAGCAACAAATAGACTCTCATCTATCTATATTATTTTTCAGATAAGGAACCTTACTATAGAAACGTATGTGAAGACTGGCTCTAAATACACAGATAGATGTAAACATACAGACATACAGATTATTAAAGTTTGTTTCTTTTTGTATCTATTACTTTTTCTATTACTATATCATGTGAAAAAGCATAGGGAGGTCAACATACTTTTTAACCCATGCCTTGACTTATCCCAGTGTACACAACAATAATCAAGCTCTGTTCTATACAAGCAATATAGTAATGTTGTAAGTGGGGACGGATAGGCAGTTTAATGTTATTTTAATAATAAATGGGTAATTAAAGGGTGGCAGTGCCCTTGTCATATAATGAGTAATTTTAGAATTGTTAGAAAAAGTTAATAAAGCATATATTTTAAAAATATAGGAGTAGCCACTAAAAGTATAGCAATAAAATATATATTTTCCAAAAAGTAGACAAAAAAGATTAGAAAAACTTCATTAATCTGTTAAAAAATAGAAAAATATACAATATATTAAACAATAAGTAATGAATTAATACATGAAACAGATTTGCTTATTAAATTATGCATAATAAATTTTTATAGTAAATATTTCTACATGTTCAATATGCTTAGCAATCATTTACAGAGTGAATACAGCACTTGGTAGGACATAAGCCAGTCTTGGGTCCCCATTCTTGCCTTGACTCTAATTGTTTTTGTGCTGTGTGGCCCTAAACAATTCATCTCAACATCTCTCAATTCCATCTCTCATTCTAACTGTAGTTCTTAGGTTGATAAAAAATGTATATATATGATATGAAAATATAAATACATACACACACATATATTTGTATATGTTCACAATTTCCAGAAGTTAAGCAAAGGATTCAAATTCATTAATACATTTTCTAACACACATATATATCCTATACATACACATTAAATTTTTAAAAATCACTGTAGATTTTCTCTAGCAAGATATTTAACAATTACCTTTTGAATTCTAAAATACCTAACATAACATTTTCTGTTTGGAAATTTATGTCCTATATTTAAAGGTTAAATCAAGATTTTTTTAAATGGGCTTTTGTGTGAAGAATTCAGACTAGACATGAATAACAGCAAAACTAGTTTTTATGCTGCTTCTTTCATCTCTGAATTGCAAAGATTCACAGTCTGAAGAAATAAAACAGTTAAACTATTAAGACTGTGGTGGAAAAACAAATACCTTGACAGAGAAGAGGGGACTGGACACAGATGACTAGTAAGAATTGCCCGGCAGAACACATTTTTAGCTCCTTCCAATAAGTGTTGTAGTAGTGACTGGTCTGGAAAAAAGACCACTCTAGGTGCTTGTTTCCTATAGTCCTGATTCCTATCAGTAATGACCAGGGATTTATAAGTTAACCCTGCAATGTACAAGTAAATCACTCTACTGTTCAAATTATATGGCTAAAAGCACATATGTTAACAATTCAAATATGTCATTTGAAACTAAATCAGAACTACTGTGAAAAAGTACATCTAGTTACTAAGAAGACTCCAGATATGTCAGTAATTTTATGGGACAATCTAGTGATCAAAGGGAGGAAGTTCTGTGAAAGATTGGCATTGACTTGGCAAGCTCAGGTCTTAAAAAAATAGATATTCTTCGTAGGGACTCTCACCATAAGAAGTATAAAGAAAGAGTTATACCTGATGTAAATGACGAGTTGATGGGTACTGACGAGTTGATGGGTGCAGCACAGCAACATGGCACAAGTATACATAAGTAACAAACCTGCACGTTATGCACATGTACCCTAGAACTTAAAGTATTTAAAAAAAAAAAAAAAACCATAGAAGCAAGATTGTAAAATGAAGTGCCTATTAACTCCTGTACCCTTTTATGTATTATCTGGATTTCCTCCTTGAGTGTTCTAGTCCTCTCTTTAATTTTATAAGAAAAGACAGTCTTCTAGATGATTATTTTCTTAGTAAGAGTTATTATCAACACCAGTAACCTGAAGTCTGAAGATATAGAAAACTCTGTTGAAACAAAGCTGTACATCATTACATTAGAAATTTCAACACACTTAAAACATATAAAAGATTTAGTTTCCTCTTGATGTTTTTGATTGCATGTGTGTGTTTACAATACTTCCTATAAAAAATTCTAACTTCCTAAATGTAGGTATAATTCATGCCAATGTCACATTTTTCTCATATTTTTCTATGCTTTTTGAATAACAGATTGAGCTAAGAGAATGTCAGGCTCACTGGCTACCTAGAATTACTTTTTCCTGCAGAAATAAAAAAAAAAAATACTTTTATCATTGCAAACTAAGCTGCTTCCTTAAAGACTGACTCTCATTCATAGCAATGTTGAGTACCGGATATGATATTGCAATTGAAAAGGGTATCAGTGGCCTTTGAAATTCTTATTACCCAGAAAATTTTTAGAACAGATAACTGTGCATCCTGCCAAAGTTAAAATACTAAACTCTCGTATTTCTCTTTGACCTTTTATCTTTAACCTTTTATCTTTATGGTAGTTTGGACATAAAGATCGGTGCCCCACAGATAACCAGTGCCATATCTTCCAAAATGCCTGTTTATATAGACAAAGTCTCTATTTAGATCTCTTCTGCCAAGTAGAAAACATATATACAGGGAGACTCTCTGTCAATGCACTTTATGTTTTCTCCAATTAATGTGCTAATTTACTCTGTCAATTTTCCCTTCTAATGTGAAGGAAGAACTACACCATTACAAGCAATGAGCCTGGCTTTCTCATACAACTTTTAAACACAAAAGAACAAAACTGATTCACAAGTAAGTTTCCTGAAGATTAAACTAAAGGAGAGCCCAACAAAATATGAACTGTAATATTTGCATTTTTTTCTTAAAAATTGTATGGAGAAAACCCTGAAAGTATAATTCTTAGCAACTGTTTCTGTCTGTTTTACTATTACTGCCATGTCTGCATATTCATCAGCTCCCCAGTTTCAGAAAAACAAACAAATAATCTGAACTGCTAGAGCAGCATCCTTATTGCACTTGTGTGCAAGCCACATTTGACAAACTGCTTCATGTTTTCGAGTCTCAGGCTTTGAGATGTTAATAAGAAGATAAGAAATTTTCAATTTCTATCCCCCTGAGATTCATATGCTGTAGCTGGAATCTCCAGTGTGATTTGCATTTGAAGACTGGGCTTTTGGGAAGTAATTATATTTAGATGAGGTGTTCAGACTGAAGCCCCCACGGTAGTATTATTCCTCTTATTGAAAGAGGGAGACCAGAGCCCTCTCTCTGTCATGTGAGGATATATCAAGAAGATGGTCATCTGCAAACCGGAAGAGGGTCCTTACTAGAACTAAATGGACTGGCACCTTGATCTTGGACTTCACAGCTTCTAGAACTGTGAGAAATAAAAATTTGTTGTTTAAACCATCCTGTGTATTGTACTTTAGTTTTTAAATTTTTATGGATACATAATA